>NC_056750.1:804815581-804818081 GCF_019279795.1 Protopterus annectens | reverse complement strand
AGTAAGGATCGGATGTATGCAGTAGGGACAGGTTGTAGGTTGAATAACGGCGTGGTCTTCTGGGTGGGACTTGTGGTTAGGGAGCAGGGGCTACTTGTTGGTTGGCTAAGGATTTGATCACATCGATGAAGAAGGTATTAAAGGATGTGGCCACTTCATCTGGGTTTTTCATAGTTAGGTTTGCTGGTGTGGGGGTGGAGGACCTGCCTGGATGGAGAAGTTTGTTTATTCCTGTCCAAAACTTTTGGGGGTTGTTTTGATGTTTATGTTGTAGTTGGAAATAGTAGTTCTTTTGTCCATTAAGATAGATTTTTTGTGTCATTTCTTAGTTTTTGGAAGTTGGTACGGTCTAGGGGTGTCTTGGTAGTACGCCATTTATTCCATGCTTTGTTTCTAGCTTTGATTTTGGCTGTGGAGTCTTTTGATAGCCATGGTGCTATGAGAGCTTTTGTTTTGATTAACCGTTTGGGGGCATGTGTGTCAAGTATGTTTAGAAATGTGGAGTTAAATTTTATTACAGCTTCTTCTAGTGGGAGGTGTTTTAGGATTGACCAGTTACAGGACTGCAGCTCATTTCGAATCTAGTGATGTCAAAATGTTTGGTGCTTCTAACAGTCCTGAGTACAGGGAGGTGGCAGCTACCACTTTTGCTTTTACCATATAAGTAATGAGGTGATCACTGAGCTCATTAGTAATAGTCCCAGATTTATAAGTTCGGGTTTATGGTTAGTGAGTATCCAGTCTAGGATACTTTCTTTTGTTTGTTGCTGCCAATTCTAGTAGAGGTGGTAATATTTTGTGAGAAGCCATGGAGATTGATATTGGTTGGGTCTGTCTCTGACACACATTGATTCCAGTCAATGTTGACATCTCCCAGAATTATGGTTTCTTGTGGGAAGTTATTTGTCAGCCAACTTAGAGTGTTCTCAAGAGTGTCAGAGTTGTTCCCAGGGGAATATAGATTCTGATTAGGTTAATACTTTTTCTTTATTTAGTTGTAGTTTTAGGGTTGTTAATTCTCGTTGGGTATTTGCGGTGGCTGAGTGGGGTGTAGGGTAACGTTGAGTGTGCTTTTGAAGAGCACAGCAGTACCACCACCTCTTTTTGAGGCGATCGGTCCTGTATATGTTGTAGCCAGGTGGCAGGATTTGGTTATCTTTGGTCTCTGGTTTGAGCCAGGTTTCTGTGAGACACATAATGTCAGGGAGGTAAGTTGCTAAAGAGCATGTAGATTATGAATTTTATTATTTAGGCTTCTAATATTAAGGTGGCAAATAAGAAGGAGTCAGGAGGTCTTGGAAACAAGGATGTTTTATTTGCACTGTCATTTGATGGAGGGCCTGGGTTTGGATGTATGTCTCCATCTATATTTATGTTTTTCTAAGATACATTATTAGCTTCATCAGTTTATGTAGTAGTTTATCTATGTTTTTGGACTTGGGGTAGATTATGTTTGGTTTATAGGAGTAGTGGAAGTGAGTAAGCGGTGTTTTGTTGATTAGGTAGTGAGTAGGGTGATTAGTGTTGATCAGAAATGTGGGAGTACTAGTTTGGTACTTTGGATAATGAAAACCTGGGTGTGTCTGGGACTCGTATATAGTTAGCAGGTATAGTGTGATAAGAATTGGTAGGGTGAGAGTTACAGTTTTTGGGCTGGTATAGTGATATGGGGTGTTAAGGACTTCATACTGTTGCTTGATTGGTTATAAGATAGTTAGTGTAGGTGGTTTGGTATTGGTTGGGGAGAGGCGGGTGGGGAGTGAGGCAGTGTGATTTGTGAGCCTAGTGGACTTGGAGGGGCAGTGAAAGAGGTGGGCCAAGAGTTTTGAGTGGCTAGAGATAAAGGAGGGTGTGGTTAGTTAAGTATAAATATAGGGTACTGGGGCGGGTGGGATACGGGGCAGGGTGGGGTGCGAGCGAGCCCGAAGCGAGGGCGAGCGGAGCGGGGTTAATCCCACTCCACACAGAGCAAGTCCAGGTAATACACTAGTAGATGTTTTTTCCTTGCTACAGGGTTCTACAAGTGAAGCATAATAGTAGCTGCACTTTTGCTTATAGTTTGGGACTAGCTCCTCTGTTTTACTCAGAATTCACACTAATTTTCCAAGTAAGTGAGGAGAAGATACTGTTGTTTGCGTCTTACTGCTGTGTGTGAAACCCAGTTCGCAAGCTAGTTTAGGGGATACTTTACAATGTAAAATACATTAGTAGCTTTCATTTTAGTAGGATATTGACCTTGTAGATGAAAGTGTTTGGTAGATAGTATAGTTCTGGGCTGTTGGTAGATAGTTTAGTTCTGAGCTGTTCTACACTTTAGGTATCGCTTTCTTCCTTAGCGCGATATTGAGAGGGAGGTCGGGGTAGATTACAGGACAGTACCTGAACAAATAAAAAGAAAAACATTCAGCTTGCTTTTAGAGTTATTAATTGCAAAGCTATAAAGTAGAGTTAGGGTACAGGTTTCAATGCAGTTTGTATGTAACAGAGCCTAGAGCAGGGA
>NC_056750.1:804790581-804810581 GCF_019279795.1 Protopterus annectens | reverse complement strand
TAACCCGCCCCTAACCCAAAAACTATCACTACTGCACCCTTACCTAACCCGCACCCTAACCCTAACTCACTTATCCCACCCCTATCCCTACACACCGCCAACATCGCACACTTACCTTACTCGCACCCTTACCTAACCCACGCCCTAACCCTAACTCACTTATCCCACCCCTATTGTTTTTTATTATTATCCCACCCCTATCCCTACACACCGTCAACATCGCACACTTACCTTACTCACACCCTAACATCCGTCACTACCGCATACTTACACATCCTTTCCCCATCTCAGTGTTCTCAGCGTCAGTGTCTTCCTCCGTTGGTCTTCTGCCTTGTCGATCTTCTGGCGTCAGTGAAGTCGTTTTCGCTCTTCTGAAGTTTCGACGTAGTCAGGTAGATCCATATATATATGTGTGTGTGCGTGTGTGTGTGTGTGTGTGTGTGTGTGTGTGTGTGTGTGTGTGTGTGTGTGTGTGTGTGTGTGTGTGTGTGTGTGTGTGTGTGTCTATATAGAAATACATATTTAAAAATTAAAAAAGCAAAGTATATGATATATTGAACCAAGCCACCACAGTGAACCAAGTACTGTTTTAGTGCTTTTATTCTATTTATTACAAGAACTTCCTCAGAAATACACATACTTACAAAGTTAAACATTTAAATACTTCCCTTCAGAAAACATAGAGCTATCAAAAACAGTCTACTTACATCACTTCTTTCATGCTGATATTTCTTCCTTACTAACATCACTTCCTTCATGCTAATATCACTTCCTTCCCCAATTCAATATACATTTAATATTAAGGTTTTCATTTAACCCTGGAAAAATGTCAGTTGCTAATAGCAACTGCCACCTTAATTCTTTAACTTCAAGCAAATTGTTATATTCACCAGTAAATTCCTGAATATAATCCAGCACCAAAAATTCAAACTTTCTCAGATTTGTCTACAATAAACTGTGTTTTGCTAAGGCAATATTTGTATCTTTCTTCTTAATTGCTGTTTTATGTTCATAGATTCTTTTTGATAGGGGTCTAGTAGTTTTGCCTACAGAGAATCTCTGGCAAGATATGTATGTAGCAAGGGATACTACATGTGTGGAATCACAATCAAACTTTTTTCTAGAAAAAATTTCTAAACCTTTATATTTGCAAATAAACATTTTACAATTGTTAATAAACATACAACTTTTACATCTTCCATATCTGAACATACCTCTTTCTGTTATTTTATTTTCTCTAGTTCTAAAATGTTCATTCTTTCAAAAAAAAATTGTTTATGGTTCTAGTTCTTTTATAACAGAATTTTGGACTAATTCCAACAACTTGACACAGTTTCTGGATGCCTTGCCTTGAATAATTTTCCAATTATTAGCAATAACTTCCTTCATCAGTTTAATATTTCTACTAACAGGAATGCAAAAATACACTGGAAATCATTAACACTAATATCATTGCTCTGTTTACTACAAAACCATATTTTTAAAATTGGTTGAAACTTTTTATATCTACTTAAGCAGATATTCAAAATATTTTCCACTAAATTTTAGGATAGTTTCTTTCAATAAAAATGTATGTTTATTACTCTCTTCTATGAATATTTGATCATCACTAATTATTCAAGACAATCTAATAAATTATCCATGAACAATGTTCAGTTTCATAAAACGTGGATGCTGACTAGAAAATTATGGATAATTATTGACAAATGTCTTTTTCCTAAAAATATTTGAACGAAAACAGGGCACAATTTTATTCAATACAATTTCAAGATCCAAAAATTTTACTTTATGGCCCTTATTTCCCACAGTAAATATTTAAAAAATGATACTTTGTTAAAATTCATATTGAAAGGCTTCAAATGCTTCTTTAGACCGGTTCATAGGTTCATAAGTGTGTACTAGGCTAATGGCCCTGGGGCCTTTACAAGCCTAGCCCATAGAAGTGCCCTGGCATTGTGCCACCCATCATTAGTTCCCAGTGCCTCTAACAAGTACAGCCACTAGAGTGATCCCTGAGGTGAACTTTATATTTCCCATCCACTCATCAAGATTTCTCTTGAAGAGGGCTAGTGAGGTGCTCTGCTTGACATGTATTGGGAGTTTATTCCAGAGCATGGGCAGTCTCTGGGTTATGAACCTGTTCCTCCAGCATGTTCTATTGATTGTGGTAATGAGGTTAAGTTCTTTGGATTGTGTGGTGTGAAGGGATTGGGATTTCTTTAGATGTAGTATTTCTAACAGAACTGGGTCAGATATGGCTTTGTAAGTCAAATAAAATAAAACAAAAAAGACATAGTTGGGAAATCGTTTCTTAAAATCTTCAAATTTAACTAAAATTTCACATTCCCAATAACTTAATACTAAATTTGCATAGGAGGGAGCCATTTTAGGTCCCATGGTCACTCCTTGACTTTGTTCATAAATTTTACCAATAAAAAACAAAAATAATTATTAATAAGAACAATATCTAACAATATACAAATTGCATTTATTTTAACATTACTAAAATCATTATATTTACCCAAAAATAAACAAACAAACTCCATTCCTTTTTGATGATTAGTGTAAAGAGATTCAACATCCAGGGTAACCATAAAACCATCATCTTGGGAAACAGAATGTTTAAATAAATCATTTAAAAAGACCCCCAGATTTTTAATATAAAATTATGTTTGTTGTTCTATAGGATTAAACATGTAATCTAAATATTAGGAAATATATTCTGTTTTAGTTTTATGAGAAGAAACTATCGGTCTAAAAGGAGGATTTTCCTTATTTTTGTGCAGTTTAGGAATTCCAAAAAACTTTCTCTTCTCCCGATGTACATATACATGTATCATGTAAATAGTTTTGATAAACTGCATTTGACACAATCTGTGTATTAATTTGTACAAACAGATGATCTGTCTAAACTTGTGATGTAACTCTGTGCTTTCTCTTATTAATTGGCTATGAATTTACTATATTTGTAAGTTTGTTAATATACAGTATATGATTACGGAGCTTTTCTCTCTGGGCTTCTGTTGAAAAGGGCACTAGTTCAGTCAGAATATCCCAGTCAACAAATGTCACATTAAATAAATAAATAAGATGTGGATATTTGACAAACATGTATTTCATATTCTTCTAAAGTTAGATATCATTGTTCAAGCAAGTCTAATAAATTATAGTCAATATTTTAAATGTCAATTATATTACTTATTTATTAATTAACTTATAACAAGTATCATCACTTAAATGTTCCTCTGTTTTATTAATTTCTCTCTATCCCCATGCCTTTATCCATTTTCATTATGTGTATCTTTTGTTTTTACTAAGTTCTCAAAGTTTTATTTTCTTCATAGGTTAAATTAAACCATTTTGTTATTATATCTTTATTAATGAGCAGTTGTGAAGGATATTTATGCTCTTTGTGCAGAAGGTAAAATGAGTACATTTCATAACCTAACACTGGATGAACAGCTTTCATTGAAGAGTCTAGATGACAATAACAATATAGTGATAAAACCCGCAAATAAAGGAGACAGAATAGTGATAATGGATACCTCTTTTTATTGGAATGCAATGTTTAATATGCTGTCAGCCTCTGACTATGAATCAGTTTCCATTCGTGAGAAGAATACATTTATTAAAGAAGTAGCATGTAGGTTACAAACATTGCACCGTGATAATAAAATAGATGAATTATATGAATATTTAACAGTTAAATGTCCGAAAGTTCCAATAATTTATGGGGTACCTAAATTGTATAAGTCTATTTCTGCCCCTCTGATGAGATCAATAGTTTCTGGTTGGAGATGGGTGACAGAACCTCTTTCTAAATTCCTGGAATCACTAATGAGAGTAGATTTTGAAAGAACAGGTACTATCTTACGTGACACCAATTATTTTCTGCATGGTCTATATGAGTGGTTTGTGAACAGAGATTTAAAAGACTGTTATTTTATTGCTTTAGATGTAGACTCATTGTTTACAGTGATCCCTATAGAATTTGGTGTGCAATCAGTAAATCAGTTCTTGTTGGAATTCACTGAGTATGAACAACATTATATTGTTACACTATGTGATTTACTACAGATAGTACTTTCTAAAAACATTTTCTTATTTCAACAACAATTATATAGACAGACACGAGGAGTTGCAATGGGCACATCAGTGGCCAAATCATTCACCAATATAGTACTGTTTATATGGAAATATGAGTATATAATGTCACCAGAGAATCCATTCAAAGAAAATATCTTATCTTAGCTTCGGTTTGTTGATGATTTATTCCTAATATGGAGGCGATAAGGTTACATTTGACTTATTTTTTTTAATACATTTCCAACTCCTATGAATATTTAAAGTTTAAGACTTGTTTATCCACTGAGAAAATAGATTTCCTTGACATTACAATTATGAAGAATTAAGAAGGATTATTAGGTACATCTTTATATAAGAAACCAGTGAAGAGACAAGGGTTCAAGATGGCTGCCAAGTATTAAACATATACTTTCTGCTGCTCCTGTTCCAGCTAAGTTTATCCGCTCAAAATAACCTGCATCTGGCTTTAAAAGTCAAAAGAAAGGAGTATTTCTGCTAAAATACATCGAAAGGATTGGATCTACAGCGGCATTTTGGATAAAAAAGCTAATTTTAAACCTTACTTTCTTCTAAGTACTTACCTGAACTCATTCTGGGGAAGGCCAAGGCTGCATGGTAATATCTTTCTCTGCATATAACAGTATTTCAAATAAGAGATGGCTAGTAAGCAAGAAAACATGGATTCTACAACTACAAAAACTAAACTTTCCTCTATAATTACCCCTGAGAAGGATGTAATATCCAAGAGACAAAAAATAAATAAAGCAACGCAAGAGCTGAACAAAGGGCCTACTAAAACCAAAGCTGAATCTGCACTTTCACTTGAAGATATTAAGTCAGCATTACAACCATTGCAAGATGAGTTCAAGTTATTTTCAGATAAGCTAAATTCCTTCAGTTCTATCCTGGATCAAATCATAACAAGAAGAAACACAATAGAAAATAAAACTGAGGAGAACTCAAAGCAGATACAGGATTTACAAGCTAAGGTAAATGCAAATGGAAAAATAATCAATGACTTACAACAAAAAATAACTGACTTAGAAGCTCGAAGTAGGAGAAATAATATCTTAATACGAGGCATTCCAGAAAAGTTTGATCAACCCCAACTACCTGTAATATTAACAGAGATCTTTGAACTAGTAACTGAAGATAAATCTCTTGCAAAAGAAATTACTGTGGAAAGAGTTCATAGAGTGCTACGGAAAACTCAAAATGAAGCTAACCCCAGACAGATCTATGCAAAACGACTTAATGCTGCACATGTTAATTTACTGCTAATGGCTGCAAAGAAGAAAAAAATGTCATGGAGAGGCTACAGGATCTCATTATCACAAGACTTACCTCAGCCCATTAAAGTACAGAGGCAAGCTCTAGCCCCTTTCTGTGCTTTGCTAATAAATTTTTTTTTTTCCAAATGAAATATCCAGCCACTCTTTCCTTTAACTATAAAGACCAAAAGTACTTTATACAGTCTGTGGAGGAGGCAAAGAAAACATGCGAGTTTTCAAGGAAGTACCAGTTATTTAAAACTTATGGCAAAGCTATTTAAAATAAAATAAAGAAAAATGTACTGCTTTAAAAAAATGCAGCTTCTCTCTGAGGATAGGTCTGGAAACACTAACAGAAGCTAGAAACACTATCAGAAGAAATTACTTCCTACAGAAATGGTACTTTTTACTTTCTCAGATCTGTAAACAAAGAAAGGAAGCTAACTGAGCTAATCATACCTGATTTAATGTCCTGTTGGTTTTTCTGTCACTCTGGACATTCTGGAAGAATTCCTGTCATTTTTTATCTTTTTTTTTTCTCAAATTTATTTTCTTCTGCTTTAAATTACTCCATTTTCTGGGACCTGTGTTGCTTCCTGAGGCCTGGGAAAGCCTACATAACAGCTCCATGAGGGTTTCTTTTGTCTGCTGGGCTGTTTCTACACTCCATATCCCATAATTCAACGAAAACATTGGCCAATGATGTCACAAGGTCAGAGAGCGTGGGAAAAGAAGTAAAGAAGCAAAGCATTACCAGGAAAGCTAAAAATCACAAAATACATCGTATTTATGAAGAAATGGACTGTATTTTTACAGTTTGGGTTATGTGTGATGCTGAAAATGTAAGAACATTGAAGGATTTCGTTCAGGGTAATGTTAGTAACATTATTATTTAATTTAAAAAGCATTATGTCAGTGTGTGCTATATTTAGTTAAGGAATGTTATATATATGTCTCTAGTTTATTATAATGCCTGTCAAATATTAATTGATTAGTATTTAGTTTTATATTGTAGTATTAGTTAAATTGGTAACTAAGTATTAATTTAATTGTGTCTAAAATCTAATGCTGCAGCTAAATATGTGATCTGTATCTTATAGGGGTGAAGTGTATAGTTATGTGTTCTATAAGCTTTATAAGTCTCAGGTATCTGCAAATTATATCCAAAGCTCAGCTGATTACTTTGTTTGGGTCTATAAATGGTATTTCTGTTTATTGTAGATGTGTGTTTATTTTAGGTGTGTGATTTTGATTTTCAATAATAGATCTTAAAATAATATTTATAGATATGCCATTACCCTCGGAATGCCAGCTATAGTTACACTTGCCTGCTTCCTGTCTGTGATAAGATATAGTATTATTGATTTATAGACAGTTAGTTCTAAACTAATGTGTACAATCATAATAATATATACCAATCCAACCTGATGCACCTGTAAGCATAACTAATTCCATGTTATGATCTGCTAAAATGATATATATATATATATATATATATATATATATTAAGTCTTTTAGAAAGCATGATTCTTATACTCTTATTAACTATTCTAAGCATCTTTTTGCCTCTGAATGTACATTTTAGATTTATATGTTAGTATTAAATAGTTTTTGGAGTGGTATGAGGGTGTAGTTGTGAATGCTGGGTGACACTTGGACTATCGAGGTTAGTATTTATGTCTCCCTGTTGCATACCTGTAACATTTATTTTATACAAAAATGTTTAACAACAGTATATTTGTATCTTTTACATTTGCAAATAAAATTATATCAGGGAGATGGGTGGTTAGGCACGGGTTGTAAGGTTAGGAGCATGGATGTCAGAACATCAGTTTTGAGTACAGTTTATTTTTTATGCGTTAGAAAAGGACCTATCATTATATGGACCGTTCCTGGTGAAACTAGTATCTCTGTTGACCCTATTTTGTTTTTATTGTTATTTTTTGAACTTATAGTTAGATGATTAGGGTGAATTCTTGGAATGTAAATGGTCTTCAGGACATTAAAAAAAAAGCTGGTTATGCACCTGATTTATCAAGACAAATCAAACATTATTTTTTTACAAGAGATGCATATGACAAATGACCAATGGGGCAATATTAAAAAAATAAATTGGATTAGATGGATTATATCAGCAGGGAGCAGCCTTGCATCAAGAGGTACAGCTATTTTAATTAAAAAGTCCTTCCCTGGAGAAGTGCGTGATACTAAATTTGATTCGAATGGAAGATGGTGTTTATTCACCTGCTCATACCCACAAGTTAAGTCTCCGATTTTGTTTTTGAATGTGTATAGTCCATGTTCAAACCAACATTTGTTCATCCAGGAAATACATAATCTGCTACTTCCATACCACGATCATTTCTTCATTATTGGTGGTGACTGAAATGCTCTTACTGATCCATCAAATGATAGCTCGAATAAGAACAGAAAACAGCCCACCCAAATAACTGCTTCTATTCAAGATTTGATGAATAGTTTTAATTTAGATGACCCTTTTTTAATATCTGAGATTGACAGGGAGTCTAATAAATTCACTTTCTATTCGGCCTCACATAAGGTTTGGTCTAGGATTGATTATTATCTGATCTAAGATGCTTTCTTGACTAAAATTGCTAATTTTGCTCATGAGGCCAGATCTATATCTGATCATTCGAATATATCACTTAGCATTAACCCTAACCAAAAATGCAATTATGACAGTAAGATTTTCACTTGGTCACTAAATAGTAACAGTCTGAAAAAAATGACGTTTTGCAGGAGGTTAATGAATTTCTAAAACACTTAGAAGTTGAATCATTGCTTTCCAATATCCCTTTAGATATACAATGGGCAGCGGCCAAAGCTGTCATTAGAGGAATACTTATCCAAAAAGCATCTTATTATAAAAAGAAAGAGAGTCTGTACATTAATAACCTAACAAAAGAGTTTCAAAAAATTGACACAGAGCTGCAAAAAGATTTTTCCCCTGATTTGGAAATTAAACTTCATGAAATTCAGAAGGAAATATATTTCTTCCACCAACAAAAATACTCTTTGACTGAATTAAAGCTTCTACATAGATACTCCGAATGGGCTCAAACTCCATCCAAGACTCTAGCAAGACTAATAAATATCAAAGAAGGACCAAACTATATAAAGGACATAAAGTTCAAAGGGAAATCCTGTATAGAAATAGTGACATTGTAAATTCATTTGTAGATATGTACACGGAAATCTACAATCCCAAAACTCAATTCCAAAAAGAGCATTATGCAAACTTCCTCAATAAGCTTAATGTCCCAAAACTATCTTCCATACAAATTACCCAGTTAAAAGCCCCTATAACACTAAATGAAGTAACTGCAGCTATTAAAAAACTGAAACCTAATAAGGCGCCAGGCCCTGATGGATTTACAGGTGAATTTTACAAAATTTTATGCAGTAATCTTACAAAAATCCTACTTAGCATGTATAATCATATCATATCAGAAGGGATTACATACAAGTATATGAATAATTCCAAAACTATTTTCATCCCGAAACTGAACTCTGACAAATCAAACCCTCTTAACTATAGGCCTATTGCCCTTTATTAATGTAGATATGAAAATTTTATCTACCATTTTTGCAAATAGAATTCACAAAGTGATGGCGTCAATTATTTTTCCAGAGCAATTGGGTTTTATAAAGCAAAGACAACTTTGTAATAATACTCTCACTTTGCATACATTATTAATGTTCCTTGAAAAGGATAATCATCCAAGATACGGTTTAACGTTAGATGCAACTAAGACCTTTGATAATGTGGTTCACAACGTCTTATATGTAACAATGGAATACTTTAATTTCCCGGATATGGTCATTAATACTATTAGGATGATGTATAAAAATGCCTCTACTTCCCTTTATATAAATAACACATTATCAGATCCTATTAAAATTACAAATGGCACCAGACAGGGAGTCTGCTATCACCCTATCTTTTTAACTTGTATCTTGAACCTTTTCTTATCTGGATCAAACATATGACCTACCATCATATCCCAAAAATCTATAACATCAAAATAAAGTACTCGGTGTTTGCAGATGACCTTAACATTTACTTTGAGCTTCCTAACACAGGCCTCCAGAAAATTCAAAACTCTATTGATCTCTTTTCTAAAGTTGCTAACTATAAGCTTAACCCCACCAAATCATACTGTTTTCCTTTGAATCCTAAGAAGCATTTAGAATACTACTTCCCCCTTTCTGACATACCTCTTAAATATTCAATAAAGTATCTGGGTATAATCTTCATGCACTCTCATCAAGAACTTATGAAAACTAATCTTTATAAAGTTTGGGATCAAATAAACAATGATCTAACCAGATGGAAAAAATATTAACCTTTCACTGTTATCAAAATCTGCTATTATCAAGATGAATATTCTACTTAGAATTCTTTTCCATTTAAACTCTATTTTTCTTAATATTCCAGAAAAACTTCTTTGGTAAAATGGAGACCAAAATTTCTAAATTCTTATGGTTCCCCTAAAGCAACCAGAATAGCATATAGGAAATTAACTATCCCAAAAGCTAAGGGTGGATTAAGTCTTCCAGATTTCATCCTTTATTATCAAATAATTACCGCAAGTTGGTTAATAAAAATAGCCAGTTATGATCCGTATGACGAATCTTGGTCTCCAGTATGGGTCAAGATCTGGTATAACTATATACGCTCATTCAAAATTAATCCTCAATCTATCCCCTTTCTCACACCTGTTGGTGACTTTAACATTAAGTTTTTGCCTCTTCTAAAATACAAAATTCTTATTTTTCATGTTCTGATGAAATCCCTTAATTTGCAAAATACAATCCCCATTCTTCAACCCATACATCTGAATCCAAATTTAAAAATCAATAATAAAATGATTGACCTATCTAACTTTCCTATTATCAAGAAGGCTACAGTCTGGCATGTTTATAGTACAAAAAATGCAGCAGAGGTTAAAACTTTATTTGGGGCTCCTAATAAATATGACCCTATTTTAAGACAACTCAGCTCACTTATAAAACAAAAATTCCTTAAATACAGAGTTATGGAACAAGATATTCAATTAACACACTCAATCATCAATTCGCTCTCCCTAAAAACAAAATGATCTCACATACTTATAAACTTGTGTTGTCCATTATACATAGTCATTCACTTTTATTTTCCAAATACTGGGATTCAATACAGGATGAAATCTCTAGCGAATCTAAGTATGAAGCAATCAGAAATACACTAAACTTGACCCCCTTCAAAAATTTAATTTACACACAGCTAATGATAAATAATAACTCTTACTACACCCGAGTTGTTTTACAAAAATGTGGATGCAATAAAAACTTAACATGTCCTTTAAACATTCTCCCTCATGTTAACATAATAAACATGTTCTGGAGATGTAAGACCATCTATAAACTCTGGTGCTCGCTCAGAATTCAATTAGAAAAAATGGGATATGAGAAAACTACATTTTCTTGGCAAACTATGATCCTTAATATTGTTCCTATTCAAATCAAAGGTATTTGCTGTTATGTTCTTGTCTCAGTTTGTGCTCTCCTTAAATATTTCATTACTAAAAACTGGATCAACCCCTCAGCAATTTCATGGGAAAACTTTAAGGATATGGCAATGAAATATATATCAGCGCACAAAATGTGCACAAATAGCAAAAAGAAAAAGAATTATTTTAAAAAATATTGGGAAAATCTCTTTGATCTAATCCGGAATAAGTAAAATCTAGCAATTTTTTTTCTTATACATTTGCATTCCAAGCTGGATCCTTTTTGTACTAGGTACGGTCCAAAATTATTTGATAATGTAAACATTACACTTTACTAATTGTCTTATGTCATTTTATTCGGAGAGGTCCTCTGACATCCATGATGTAAATATATTGTAAATATGGTGTAAATAGGTTTTTAGGACATGTATAGTTTACTTTAAGTGGTGTACCCCCAAAATAGTTAATAGTTTATACTTTATATAATAGTATGTTATCTGATTAAGGTTATCCTCCTCTTGGGAGGCCTGATTTTTATTTGTATTATGTTTTTCTGGGGCACACTAGTGAATGTTTTACCCATTCAGGAGTAAGGTACTTGTTACAATAACTGCTTGTCTATAAATCAAAATTTGTTGTTAATTGTCTGTATTAATTTAGAATGTACTTTACTTTCTTTTTCTTGGTTTGATGTACCTTACAAGTTCCTTATCTTGTATTTATTTTCATTTCTTTTTTGTAAAAGTTTTAAAACTAATAAAAATATTTTTGAAAAAAAAAAGAAACCAGTGAAGAAAATAATTTATTACTTGGATGTAGCATGCACCCATATTTTACATTTAAGAATGCAGATAGGAACCAGTTTCTTAGGGTGGCAAAATTAAACACCATTGAATCCAACATTTTAGAGCAGATGGATTCAATAGGAGAATTTGTACAAAGAGGATATCCTCAGGAAGAAGTGATAACTATATGTGAAGAAATAAAAGGACAAAGAGATTATTTAGCAAAACCCCATTTTTCTTCACAACTATATAAACACAAAATAAATAATGTGAATAATGATATGAGCTGCATTCTAACATATAATAAAAATACTTTAACTGTTAAATGTATAACATCTAAGCATTGGCACATACTACAGGATATTCCAGAGTTAAGGAATTTTATCACTAATCAATTTAGTTTTCGCATAAGAGACATACAAATTTGAAAAGTATTTTATGTTAAAAGGAGCAACCCAAAACATGGTTCAATAGTAAATGAAATAAAAGAGGTATCTTTAAGTCTGGCAAGTGTAAGCTTTGTGTGAATGTTGATACACAAAGATGTTTCTATCATCCAATATATATAAGAAAGAAATAAAATTGAAAGCTTATGGGAATTGTAATAGCATGAATCTTACTTATTTATCAAATTGTGAACAATGCGAGTCATTTTATGCTGGAAAAATGAAGCAGAGACTTAGAGATTGTATTTGTAGTCACATGTCTGACATAAAAAAAATTACAAATGCACTTTTTAGGCATATATTTGACAAAGATGAAAAATCAAAATTTTAAATTTGTTATTTTAGAAGTATGTATTGAAAATATGAGAGGAGAGGATATTTTATTAAAAAATAAATTAGCAGAATTATGATGGATATTACATCTTAATGCTCATATTACACAAGTTTAAATAGTTATGCCTCTTTAAAGCCTGTATCGAAAGACAAGCATAATTATGTTCATAGGTTTATAGGTTCATAGGTGTTTACTAGGCTAACAACCACAAGGGCTTTTTTAAGCCTAGCGATGCATCCCAAATCTCTGACAAATTCTGATACTGTTGATAAGTGTAAGCATGGGCCTAGGAGATGAACCATTTACAGGTTACCTGTGTCCATTAGAAACATAGGTGCCAAACCAGAGATGAATTTACGGTTTCCCATCCAATTGTCCAAGTTGCACTTGAATTGGGTTAGGGAGGAACTCTGCTTCACATGTTTGAGATTAATTATTTAATTGGTGAATCATGTGGTATTAGGCCATTACTTATTGTGCAATGGTTTTGTGTTTTAATGCTGACACCTGAGGAAGCCTTCTGGGTGAAAGTTTTACCTTGCATTACTTTTTAACTTCTGTTACTTTTTGCCTGGCTATTTGTGTTCTTTAAATACATTTTAATGCATATATCTACTGCTGTGGTTCCAGTGACTCTTGTATTTTGTTATATTTGCCTAGTGAAGTCATTTGTATTTACTGAAGATCCATTTGCTTTTGTTTGCAAATGTATGTTTAGTAGCAGTTTTGTATATGGTATTCATGTCTCCAGGAGACAATCTGATAAAGAGAAATGGCTAGGAGATAATGTTCTCTGAAAGCATTTAAGTGTTTTCCCATTTGGGAGAGCTATAAGGATAAGATAAACCCAGACAGCACCTAGTAGAAGCACAGGGTGCACCCTGCATCTTAGCATGGATAACCTTTCTTTTAGGTTAACTCAAGTGTGTGAGTGTGGCTGTCACTTTGGAATATATGTTCTTATTAGAAGGGTAAAACTTCAATATTTGAAGATGCTCATCATTTTGTGTGTTATGAAGTTAGCAGGTTTTGGGCAGCATTGACTTTTTTTAGGGCTTTCAATAAAATAAAAAGTTTTGTAACATGTGACATAGGCTCAAATGGGTATGAGAAGAAACAACTGTATAAAAGATCAACTTGCCAAACTGTATATGCTTGTAACACAAAAGCTAGAACTAGACATTTAACAAAAAAGCTGTTACACATAAAAGGTGGAAATAACTTTTTAACATAATGACTGTCTCTGTATTATTTTTACATGTTAATGGTCTCACAGATATATACAAAAAAGAAATAATGAACTATATTAAAAATGTATAGTGCAAATAGCTATGCGATAGGGGACACACTTGGAAAGACCCTAACATGTGAATTTGATAAAGAAAGGTTTTCAGGATGGTTATTCAGTGGAATACCTGGGACAAAGAAAAAGATGAGTACTTATATTAATTGCAAGAGGAGCTCCAATAGTGACAAAAGAAAATAAAACATATAATAATGGTAGTAATGGTAGTAAATTATAATTTGTCGTACTAAGATGCTGCTGGCAAGGGAGAAGGATTACACTGACATGTATTTATATTCCACATTAAACTGCTATGGTGGAGCTTAAGAAAATTCAGGGAGAAATAATCAGCTTTCAGCAAGGAATATTACTTATAGGAGGGGAATGGAATGTGATTTGCAACAGTGAGGATGTGTCTGAAGGGGGCAGAAGGGAAAACATAACAAAGGAGAGTAGAGTTTTGAAGAAATTTATGAAAATATTTGGCATGGAAGGTGTGAATTCAGTACTAGGAGTTCAGAGTGAATTTATATATTATTCCCCAAGATGCAAAAACTGGGCTAGGCTAGACAAAATTTACATTTCACAAGAACATGTGTATTTAATTGATACGCACCCACTAACTATTTCAAATCATGTGCCAGTAATAACTAAAATAAAAATACAGGGTAATAAAATAAAAATGACACATCGGTGCTTTCCCACTTATTTGTCTAAAAGAGAGGAATTTAAGGAATGGGTAGTGGAACATTTTCAGGGGCTATTAGAAAAGATAGAAATTTGTTCTGAAAATACAGCTAAGGAGTGGGATAAAATTAACGTGACGTTTAAAAATAGTGTGGAAATGAAAGAAAGGGAGATATGGTTAAGAAGTAATAATAATTATTAGAGGAACTGACAAATGTTAAAGTTTTGCAAAATATTGGGAATCTCAAAGAAGAAAAAGAAGAGCAACTGTGGAACACTAAACAGAAAATAAGTGATTACCATGATAATATACATGAGTTTAGGAAGATTGCTGTTAAGCAACTGTTTTATGATAACTGTAGAGCACAAAAAACTTTAGCACAATGACTCAGGCAACAGAAAGCAGAAAGGGCTGTCACCAAGCTTAGGGAGCTTATAACAAGGAAGATAATAAATCATGTAGATGGATTAGAAATATTTTAGAAAGTCTATGAGTGTCTGTATAAAGCAGAGAAATATGCAAATCAAGAAAATGTACAAATGGAGATGTTTATGGAAGAATTAAATATGCCAAGGTTAGATGGTAGATGAGGCTCAGTTACCAACAGTTAGGATAGGAAGAGATGAGATAAAAATGGTGATGTATTACTAATCTACACGGAAGTCCACAGGAATATATTCCTGTAGAAGTTTGGAAGCATGGAGGGGAAATGATAAAGATCTGGAAGGTTTTATTTAACAATATTTTAAGAGGAGAAGGAGTACCGACATCATGGAATAAAGCAATGGTAGCTGTAATACTTAAAGATGGCAAAGATCCATCAGATCTACCTGTATACAGGCCCATTTCAATACTAAAACATGATTATGAAGTTTTCATGTCTATAATGGCTAAAATAATGGCAAACGTGATGCCAGAATTGATAGATATGGATCAATGAGGTTTTGTGGAGGGGTGGCAAACATTTGACAACATTAACAGAACATTGATGAACCAGAGGGGAAAAAGAGTGTAATAAATTACCACTGTCATTGATGGGTCTTGATGCAGAGAAAGCATTTGACAGAGTAAGTTGTGACTTTATGAGCAGGGCAATGGAAGCATTTGCACTCCCTGATAAAATTATAAGATTGACTAGGAGGATATATGAGGTGAAAATGAAAGTGGGTGGGTTCCTGTCTGATAATTTTTGCTTGAACTTTCCCCTTTATTTGCATTATATTTAGAACCATTGGCAAAGTAAATAAAGGACTCAGAAATTCAAGGCTATAACTGGTATGGTAGTCAAGAAAAGGTGGCTGTATTTGCAGATTATATTATTTTATACCTGATAAAACCAGAAAAGGACATTACGGTGTTGTGGAACATTTTGAGACAGCTTCAAATCATTTTGAGATACAAAATTAATGAAGCTAAAATAAAGGCAATAGTATTAAATTATGTACCCATACAAGAATTAGTTAATCAATATCAATATCCATATTTATGGGTACATGATAAAATTAAGTATATAAGAGTATGGACTAAAACAGATTATAGTGTGGCAGCTAAGGATATGTGGGAAGAGACTAAACAAAAGATAATAGAAAAAATGAGAAAATTGAAGCTCTGTTGTATGGATATAGATAGTAAGATACAAGCAGTTAAATGTGTTTAGTCCCTTTAGTCTTATACACAGGTCAAGCATATTTCTATCAACCAGAAGAGAAGCTGTGGATAGCAATTAATAAAGAGGTGAAGGATTTTATGTGGGAGGGGAAGCCAGCAAGAGTCAAGTGGGATAAACTGATTATTCCTAACGAACAGGGCAGATTGGGATTACCCGATCTGAAGGTGTATTGCAGAGCTACACATTTAAGGCTCCTATGCAGAGCACAAGCAGAAATATATAATTCAAAGTGGAAAGGTATGATGATGAAACAGGAGGAAGCTCAAGAAACAAGGAGAGACTGGGTTTTGGATGCAGACCTTTAAGGAGAATAACATTAATCATACATAGTATTATATTCTTAAAGTAACAGAAAGCATTCTAGGAACAACTTGGGAACATAGAAAGGAGATTATGCTGATAGGGATGACTGCAATTAGGGATACAGACAACAGGCAAGAAGGGGCTGGAATTTATTGGAAAAAATGGAAAAAGAATCAAGGTACTGGGAGCAACTATTTAAAGAGGGAAAGGTAATAGATTGGGAAGATGCCACGAATTTATTTGGACTGCAGATTAGAGATTGCCTTCCCTATCAAGGACTGGTAGAAATGTAATGTTAAAAATGCTCTGTACAAACATTCTTTGGACTGCCCAAAGGCAAGGTTTGAGTTTTTTGTTTTAGAGGTTGCTATTCAGGATGTGAGGGGGGGTACATGGGAGACTATCATTGAGTATAGGGAATTAATGTGGCAGATTACCCTAGATGCAAGCAGGACCCCCAGGTTAAATGAGAACATCTCAATAGCACCTCTACTAAAACTCAGGTCTGCCAAGCATATCTCTCAACCATACCGAATTGTTCGGTATTTACCCGTACTGAGGGCAAAATAATGGGGTGCCACGAATTCCCGA
Organism: Protopterus annectens; assembly: GCF_019279795.1. NCBI lineage: Eukaryota > Metazoa > Chordata > Ceratodontiformes > Protopteridae > Protopterus > Protopterus annectens. The sequence goes on along the minus strand of NC_056750.1, from coordinate 804,793,610 downwards.
GTGGCCCCTTTAATTCCCAATTTATTTATTTATTTTTTTTGTACTGCAACTTTAAATTTATGGCTGACGTCACCACACATCACCAGCCTACCTGGGGCATGCGTGAATGACATCAGCTTCATTGGACTGTTATTTTGAACTGTTTTGGAGGGAAGGGAATATAGCAGACAATTGCCCAATACCGAAGCCAACTACATGCTGCAGGTCAGGTAAGAAAAATGTGTATTTTAGTTCAGCACAGAGTAGTTCATCAGTGCATGGCGATTTAGGGTGTGTGTCCACTCTATGTAAGTATCTGTATTTAAAGCAGCTCTGTCCATGTGCTTAAAAACAAGCAGGTAGCTCCATTTTAAGTATGCGTAAGCAGCTCCGGTTTATATTAGAAATCTTTGTAGCAGCTCCATTTTGCAGAAATGTGTATGTGTAAGCATTTCCAGTTTATGTTAGAAATCTTTGTAGCAGCTCTGTTTTTAATGTGTGTGTGAGAAATGCAGGTCTGTTTTACATTTATCTTTGTAGCAGCTTAAGCAGAAGGTCAGATTTATCTTTGTTGCAACCTTGGAGAGCAGGTCCATTTTACATAAATCTTTGTAGCAGCTCTATTTTAATGTGTGGTTTACATTAGAAATCTTTGTAGCAGCTCCATTTACATTTTACAGAAATCTTTGTACTAAGCAAGCAGCGCAGGTCCGTTTCACTGTGTGTGCGAGAAATCCCTGCAATAGCAGCTCCGTTTACATTTTACAGAAATCAGTGCAGGTCCATTTTACATTTTAGCAAGCTGTGCAGGTCCGTTTTACATTTTAGCAAGCTGTGCAGGTCCATTTTACATTTAAGCTGCAGGTTTGTTTTACATTTTAGCAAGCTGCTGGTCCATTTTACATTTAAGCTGCAGGTTCGCTTTACATTTAAGCTGCAGGTCCACTTTACATTTTAGCAAGCTGCAGATCTGTTTTACATTTTAGCAAGCTGCAGATCTGTTTTACATTTTAGCAAGCTGCAGATCTGTTTACATTGTGTGTGTGTGTGTGTGTGTGTGTGTGTGTGTGTGTGTGTGTGTGTGATAGACAGAGAGCTGGGAGGCTTTCTGCTGCTGAGCTGTATACCATATTCTTTTTTTATCTGGGGTTGCCCAAATTACTTTTCTGATATCTAGGGGAAGCTCAATAACTTTTCCTTGGTTTGAGTGAGACTCCTTGTGACAAAGACTGAGAGCGTTTGATATAATATATATTTTGGTTACAATGCCAAACTCTAAATGAAGAACAATAATTTGAGAAGCAAATGTATGCAGGCAGGCATTACCATTTTCGAATTTTCAATTTCAATTATATCAAGTGAAAAGGGCATATAGTAAAGACACTTAACTCATCAGCATTGACCGTTCATCAAAACAGCTCTTTCTTCTCAAGAAGCTGAAATTGAGACCCATATTCTTAAAAGATAAAACTGCAAAGTTATCCTCTTAAACTAAGTTTCACAGGCAACTCAGTTTTGATTTATAGCATATTTTGGTTCTGTTCAGTTTGCGTTTGGAAGTTGGTATCCCACAATTCCATTGGAGTGGGTGGGGTTACATAATTATGTATGCAAATTTTATGATAATTGGTGTACAGATTTGTACCTATTTTTCATCTCCTTTGTCCAGATTTTTGATGTTTCCCGGTTGAGAGGTATGCTGCCAAGCTATAAATTACTCTGAAAATAAATTCATTTATTTACACTTTTTCAATACACGTATACTTTTTACATAAGTATAAATATGTATTTTAATTACATTAGTTGCTTAAAAAGTTTATATCAACACACTATTGGGATATTTTATTGACATTATATGAGTGATTGCATGAACAGCATTTACATTTTTATCATTGTTTTTAGGGTGTAATTAGTATGGTCTGACACAAGGTGGCAGCATTTGGAATTTTTAAAATGTCTTTTTAAATTGTATACTGTCATTTTATTGGTTATTTTTTGATCAGGGGAACTATTTAATGGGCCTTTGCTATGTAATTTATTATTCTGATGAAGTTCTTGTGAACGAAAATGTATTTGGAGTGTTATCAGCATTTTTGGCGTTTTGCTTATCCACTACTTGTGCCATTAAACCTTGAAGAAATTGTGAACCTGAGTGCTTCCTTCCAGCCTGTTTTCTTCTGTTATTGGTGGTTACTGTGGTTGGAATCCCCGTTTTTCACTACTGTGGTTGATTTCAATGAGCTATGTAATGTTTTACTGACGGTGATTGGGTAGTTTATATGTAATGTATAATGTTTGCAACTAAAATTATGTCAGTATGGTTTGTGATGTAAAATGATTCCAACTAAGATTATGTCAACATGGCTTGCTTTCATTTATATAAATGTATGGTTGCCTATGTCATAATTGATAATTTAATAAAGACATTTTTTGTTTAAAAAAAAAATAACCAACAACAAGATGTGTAACTGTTTTTACTTCTGGTGGTGCTGTGATAGCGTTGTCGCCTCACAGTAAGACACTCTCCTGTTCGATTCTCTGCTAGAGTGTCTTCTGTGTGGAGACATGCGTGAATGGGCGTACCTTCGTTGAAGGTTGTGCGTCAGGGCTGGCAATTCGGCACGTAAAAATCTACTGCCAATCATTAGCGGACCGGAGTTCCGCTGTGGCGACCCCTAACCGGGAAAAGCCAAAAGACTCAACAACTACAGAACCTACATTTGTTTGTATCTCCCACTTTTTCTATGGACATTATAAACAGGTATGTATATAGTCTATTATCCTGAGCTGCCATTATTAGACTTTCATCTTTAAATTCACATCTTCTTGGCCATTAGTGTGTTAAATATTGGTCAACATGCAGTTTCTCTAGCAGGTCTCTTTACTTGCCACTGTAATTGTGAGCTTTTGTGAGTGCTTTCTGATTGTTTTCCTTGTCGTACGTTTTATATTCTCTCTTTTTTGCCAGCTGTTTTTTTGTACACTTTTGGTTTAATTTCCATACCCACTGCTGTTTGAAATGCTAATGTTAATCTGAGCAAAGATGTCAT
>NC_056750.1:804698081-804788081 GCF_019279795.1 Protopterus annectens | reverse complement strand
ATGGAAGGAAAGTCATTGGTCTATACTTCTTAGAATGGCTTGCAGGTTCATTCTTAAGGAGGAGAATGGTTTTCCTTGTGGTTAGCCAGGCTGGTGACCATTTGGGATGTGCATGTCTATACTTTCTGTACTCAAGGCCCAGTCACTGTGTAATGATATTAATATCTTTAGCCAAAAGCTGGGTATTGGATCTGGACCTGTTTTTTTCCCATTTAGAATCCTTTCTTAATTTTGTCTCAATTTCTCTGGCTATTTATTACTCCATTCAGTTTCATATTCTCTATATAAAGTCTTCATCAGCACTTATTATAACTCTTGTATCCATTTGTCACATTTGTTATATATAACTAGATCTTATTAAATACTTCTCCAGAATGTATTGTATTGATTTCTTATTTTAGGTGGTGTTACTGCTTTTGTTTTATTTTCCATTCTTTTTAAATTTTGGGGGGTCATCAGTGAATTGCTTGTTTTGTACTTTATCTTTCTATTTTTTCTGTATACTTTCCTACATTTTCTTCTTGTGTTGATATTTTTAGTTTATCACTAGATATGGCGTAAAATAAATCCTGATCAGTTTTGATGTTGTATGTTGCTTTTACTCTAGCTCTCTTAGAGTTTTTGATGAGCTATTGCCTTTGCTATATTCATCTAGCAGTAATACTTCTTGTCTTAGTTGCACTACAATTCTGTTTGGTGTCTCCATGGTGGTGTTCCACTTGTTCCTTTTCTTTCCCTTGTTACTCTGCATTTTGTGTTATCACTTTATGTGGTATTCATTTAGTAGCACAGTTGTATATTCTATTTTTCTGCTACATCACATAAAGCTTTCTTTAATGGCCCTAGTTACTGTGTTTATCTGTTTTATCATTTTTAACACTTTGGGCCTTATTTACTTTCTGTGGATTCTTTAGCTTAACATGTCTACTCATTTCATTTAAATTAAGCAGGTCTTCTCTTAGATCATTCTTTTTTTGGCTGAGTACATTCTCTTTGTTCTCTGTTTCCTGTTCTTTCCCTTGTTCTGCATAGGGTTGCCACCTTTTCAGTCGGCCAAAGTGGGACATGGGGTGTGGCCAATATGACACTGGCCACGCCCTCTACCATGATGTCACCACAGGAGCAGTGAAGGAGATGCTGTTATGGGTACGACTGATGGCTCCTGGAATGGCTAGCTAGCTGGCTGCTGGAGTGACTGGTAGGCTGGCTGCTGGAGCGGCTATCTGACTGGCTGGCTGGCTGCTGGAGTGGTTAGCTGGTTGGTGAGAGTAGCTGGATGGATGAATGACTGGATGAATGGCTGGCTGCATGAATGTATGTATGGATGGATGGATGGCTGGCTGCTGGATGAATGGCTGGATGGATGGATGGATGGATGGATGGATGGATGGATGGATGGATGGATGGCTGGCTGGCTGCATGTATGGATGGCTGGCTGCATGAATGGATGGCTGGCTAGTTGAATGAATGGATGGCTGGCTGGCTGGAAGAATGGCTGGCTGGCTGCATGAAGGGATGCATGGCTGGCTGGCTGGTTGAATGAATGGATGGCTGGCTGGCTGGCTGCATGAAGGGATGCATGGCTGACTGGCTGGCTGCATGAATGGATGGGTGGCTGGTTAGTTGGAACAATGGCTGGCTGGCTGGATGAATGGATGGATGGATGGCTGACTGGTTGGCTGCATGAATGGATGGCTGGTTGAATGAATGGATGGCTGGCTGGTTAAATGAATGGATGGCTGGCTGGTTGAATGAATGGATGGATGGCTGGCTGGATGAATGGATAGATGGCTGTCTGGATTAATGGATAGATGGCTGGCTGGCTGGTTGGAAGAATGGATGGATGGCTGGATGAATGGATGGATGGCTGACTGGCTGGCTCGTTAGAAAAAAAAATCTCGTTTTTTTTTTTTTTTTTTTTTTTATAGCGGCTGTAGAAGAGCTTAAAACAAAGCTCTCCTACCGCCACGATCTTTGCAGGGCTCTTCCTGCCCCAATCCCCACCCCTTTCATGAATTGCAGCCAATTGCTGCATGAATTACAGCACCCGGACCTAACAGGCAGCAGCTTTGCCTGCAGGTCAGGGTTGGTGACGTAACTGAATTGCTGTGGAAAAGAAGTAATTGCGTTTTTTCCATGGCAATTCAGTGCGATTGAAAAGTGGGACTTTTTCAAGTCCCACCACTTTCCACAGCAGGCAACGGGATGAGGCAGCTCAACCCGTGAGTGTCCCGCTGACAATGGGAAGGGTGGCAACCTTAGCTCTGCATATCTAATTGTACTTTAACAAAGGCTCCTGCAGAAGGCTACAAGATTTTACCTTGTAATACATCTTTTCCAAAAGTGTCCCTTTCTGTCTATTGCACCACTCCCTGGTAATTCACTGACTCAACATGTTGAGATATTGCCAATATTGGAATCTCCAAACTAAATCCTTCACTTCTCAGTTTGTCTGTCATTTAAATTTCTGTTTCTTTTCTGCATCACTAAACATTTCCATGGGATTAAATAATGTCTGCATTAAATGTACGCTAAGTGTACACTGCTCTGAGTGAACAGACAACACAGGCATAACTCACACTTTCTTCCTCCTACTTTTAGCTTTCCTACTGAGTTTCTTGAAGCTTTAAAGTGTAGACTACATGTAGACTTATTGTAATATTTCTGAGTGACTAGAAAGCACAAAAATGTGGTAGGGATGTTGTTGAATACATATCATGTACACTTAGTGTACAGTTAGTGCAGGTGCTATTGAATTGTTTTTGTTTCTCAGTACATTCTACTTTTGTGTTCTTATTATGTTCTTTGTAAAATGTACAATGTCTGCATGTCTTTGTTGTGTCTTCAACTATCTTTCACACTACAGTGGTTATACTGGTTAGTACTTTATATCCACTATAACCACTTGTTATACTGGTTAGTACTTTATATCCAATATCACCACCTGTTATACTGGTTAGTACTTTATATCCAATATCACCACCTGTTATACTGGTTAGTACTTTATATCCAATATAACCACTTGTTATACTGGTTAGTACTTTATATCCAATATCACCACTTGTTATACTGGTTAGTACTTTATATCCAATATCATCACTTGTTATACTGGTTAGTACTTTATATCCAATATCACCACTTGTTATACTGGTTAGTACTTTATATCCAATATCACCACTTGTTATACTGGTTAGTACTTTATATCCAATATCATCACCTGTTATACTGGTTAGTACTTTATATCCAATATCACCACTTGTTATACCGGTTAGTACTTTATATCCAATATCACCACTTGTTATACTGGTTAGTACTTTATATCCAATATCACCACTTGTTATACTGGTTAGTACTTTATATCTAATATTACCACTTGTTATACTAGTTAGTACTTTATATCCAATATCACCACTTGTTATACTGGTTAGTACTTTATATCCAATATAACCATTTGTTTTACTGGTTAGTACTTTATATCCAATATCACCACTTGTTATACTGGTTAGTACTTTATATCTAATATTACCACTTGTTATACTAGTTAGTACTTTATATCCAATATCACCACTTGTTATACTGGTTAGTACTTTATATCCAATATTACCACTTGTTATACTAGTTAGTACAGCTTTCTTTCCTGTACTAATATGGCAACATATCAGATCTGTTTTTGTTTCTCAAGTCCATGTTTCTTTTTTATGAATTTTGATTGCCAGTGGGTTTCATTTTTTTTCTTTAGCACTTCCTCAGATGCATCTCTTTTTTTCCAGTTGGCCTAATGTTTCCGTATCTAGGCAGTTTTGTTCTGATCTGTTCTATTAAAGATCAGATTTTTTTTATCTGTGGCTTCTGACATTTTTTCTAAGACAATCATTTCTCTTTTTATTGCTCTTGTTATGTATCCTCTGTGAGGAAATTCTGCTTTTGCTGCATAATAGAAACATGAAAAAAATAAGATAAGCAGTTTGTTTTATTGTCTCTATGCCTCTTGTTTGGCCTATTTTTGTTCTTTGTGGTGTTGCTTCCTTCTACTATGGAGGTGAGGGGTGCTTCTTTCTTTGCTGGTTATTTAATGGTTAAAGAAGTAATAGTTGTCAGTGAGATTTTAGCAAAAGATCTGAGTAAAACACTATGCAGATAATGGCTATTAGTAGTAATACTAGTACTAATACTAATACTATTACTAATACTAATACTAGTAGTAATACTAGTATTAGTAGGCCATCTGTCTTGGACAGACAAGTTATGACATGTGTCTATGAACACACCAAGCAAACACTGGACTTCAGAAATGCCAGAGATTTATTATAGTATCACAAACAAAGCTTTTGGGACTATCGCCTCCCTTCTTCAGTGTTGTGATATTATAATAAATCTCTGGTGTTTCTGAAGGCTGGTGTTTGCTTGGTGTATTTTGGATCTTTTATTATCACTGACTTCAGTTCACTTGTGGGTGATCCTATTTTTTTAATGTGTCTGAACAGCCAGCACAGATTATTAGATGAGAATTGTTTGGTAAATATTCCCATACTATACACAGATATATAAACATGTGTGAATGGTTACAGCATGTCAGCTCATTGGTCGATTTGATCAAAAAGCAGTTTGTTATCCTGTTTGGTTGAATTGCTTTTGAATGACTGTTATTGTATGGCTTTTTTTTTTTGCATTTTAGTCCAAGACTGTATAACAGTGGGATAAGGGAGTTTGTCTCTTCCCTCACTTTTGTGTAATCCTGGACACAGTATAGCAAAGTAGCAGCAAGCAGGGAGCATAGAGATGCGGGGGGGTGGGTGGGTTGTTCTGTACAAAAAAGGGTTTTTCTGTTGTTTGCATTTTTTTGAACAATTTGGTTGATTATTTTAAGGTTTAATCATTAGCTGATTTCTGTCAGAGATAAAAATATTACACAAACATATGTGTGTGATATATATATATATATATATATATATATATATATATATATATATATATATGATATATATAAAATGAGTTATCAGTCCATGCATTTTTATCAAGTATTTACCCCTTCAAAAACTACCATCCTAAACAAAAACACTTTCACTATCACCAGCCAGAATAATACACCTCTCGAAATAGTATCTTATGCAAAATTACTTGGAGTCCTAATTGATGACCAGCTCAGGTTTGATATCCACCTACAAGCAAATATCAATAAAACACATAATAAACTTGGCATGCTGTATTGTCACAATTGGTAAATCACCCCCTCCACCAAGATAATACTCTTTACAACATACCTTATCCCATCCCTCCTATATGGAGCCCTACTCCTTACTAACCTGCAATCCTCCCTCAAAACAAAACTCTCCTCCTTTTACAACGAAATTTCAAAATTTGCAACAGGCCACAGATCTTCTATGCCCTTCAAAAACCTAATTGGGTAGAGCTACCCAACTGCCTCACCTATATTCAACTTACCGAAGCACACAAACTTATCTTTAGCCCCTCTCTCTGCCCCTCCCTTTCCATCACCTTTAAAATGCATCTACCCAATAGATCCCTAAGATCTAACTCCTAAAATCTGATTGAACTACACAAAACTTCTCATCCGCTACACAAACATCTTCTGTCCTTCTCTCTACCTCACCTGTGGAATTCTCTCCCTCCACTAATCCGTACCACTAGCAGCCTCTCTTCCTTCAAATCCTTACTCCACTCCCAACTAACATCTCAATGGGAATGCTCCTGTTCCCTTCCTGCATAAAGTCCCCCAACTTAAGCTACTCCCCAGGATCCAGTATATCTGCAAACTTCCTCCTATGTTTTTTTAACTCTAAGCATCTGTTGGAATTAACAGATTTTATATATAAATATAATTGTATAAAACTTGTATTTACTTCTTTAAAGAATGTATGCTTTTTTGCATTTCACTCATGCCATTTATTACCTGTACTGCTGTACTATCTGTTGTTATAACTTGCTTTTTAATTAACTTGTATTTGTATATTTTACTGGAGCTTTTCTCCCCAGGACTCCATTGAAAATGGGCTCCTCGTGGCCCAGTGTACCATCCTGGCAAACAAACAGCAAATAAATAAATAAATAAATATTAAAATGGATGGCGTTTTTCAATCACTGGTACAGTTTGTCAAATTATGTAGTGGTCAAAATTTGTTATATTTACTGTTACATAAGTCAAGGAGTTTTGCCCTTTGTTTTTACTTTTGTTGACCCCCTCCATGTAAAAAGCTGTTTTTTGTTTTACTTTTTGTAATAGCAAATGTAACCTGTTGGTTTATATTTGTGATTACTTTTTTGCAATGATTTTAGTGATGATTAATGGTAATCACTAGTGAGTTTGTTTGATGTTTTGTGTTTCAATCAAACTCCCTAACGATTTTCACTGGAAACTCAGGTGTATGTATGTATGTGTATATATATATATATATATATATATATATATATATATATATATATATACATATATATATAGAGAGAGAGAGAGAGAGAGAATTATATGGGATTAATCAGCAAAATTTGGTCATCTACACAGAATGTTGACAGGTCTGTGAGACTGCACAATTTTCATGGTTAGGGATGGAATATGCACTTTCCTTGATATTGTGAGATCTCAGAGTTAGTATATATAAGCAGGGGTTGTGGGGGTGCAAAAGGACGCATGCCCCCTGCAAAAAATTATGTTTTTACATTTTAAGTGTAATGTTTTGAATGTACCAAGGTTATTGCTGTGTCATCATATAGGTGTTTCAACTATAGTCAGTACACACACATATAAGTATATATGACTCGAGCATTTGATCGAAATCTTTGGTGGTTGACATGTTTAATCAATCACGTTTGGGTGACATATGCAGATGGTCAGCAGGTCTGCAAGATCAACAGTCCACGGGTGTGAGAATATTGTGTGATCTTGGAGTTAGTATACATATATATATATATATATATATATATATTTAACAGGCAGGGTGCAGCTCCCCCACATGGGGGTGTAGGGGGGCTAGCAAAAAAAGCTGTTTATTTTCAACCTTTTGTGGTTGATGTTTTGACTGTCAACACTCAGAGCTAAGTATTCCTATATATATATATATATATATATATATATATATATATATATATATATATATGCATGTGTATATATTTATATATGCATGTGTATATATTTATATATATGTGTGTGTGTGTGTGTAGGTGTATTCTCAAATGACTTCATTGTGAATGTCGTTATAATCAACAATTTTGATGTCAACACTCAATGCACTTGCTCTGGGGATAACCTCAAAACATGCAAACACTACAAAAGTGTTTGCCTCACTGCTGATTATATATACCAACTACAAGACTGCTCAGTCTCAAGGAAAGGCTTTGTTTGATCTTTGACACCTGTTGACAAAACAGATGCCTTCAAATGGGAGAACATGCACATATGAAATATATATATATATATATATATATATATATATATACACACATGCACACACACAGGTTTGTGTTTGATTGTAAGCTGGAAGATGTCAAGTCCCCTCTGACATATAGGTTCTTCAACAGGTGCTTATACTTCAGCAACAAGAATAAGGAAGATGAATCCGATGTGTGGTATAAAAAGTCCAACTTAAAAAACAAAGCACAAACCACAGCAGAATATCAGGAGAGAACTGCAGTCAACTTTAAGTGTACTAGAAGTTTATTATCTCTGCTTTTCATCCATAAAACTTAATCAGAAAAAACGTGCTTATACTTGTCAATAGCTGGTGTAAAATAATGGCCTGAAACACAGTGCTTAAAAGTGCAACATTATCACATTTGGTAAACAACCTTTACCCCATCTTATAGTATAGAAAGCCCACCACTTCAAAATGAAAAGGTACAGGTCTGGGTTCTTGGTGATAGTGCTTTCTCATTTGACCATCATATTGCAACTGTACTTAGGATTTTTTTTCTTGCACAGCTCATAGCAAAAAGTATTTCCTCTAGATCAAAAGAAGTCCTCATTTCCTTGTACTTTGCACTAATTAGATCCATGGTAGTGTACAGTACCCCCTTTGGGATGTACCTAATCATATCAAACAAGGTGGGGGGGGGGTTGCAACCCCATTATTTTAGGCTTTGTCCAGATTTTTTGCAATAAGAGGTTGAGACGTATGAGGATATGAAGTCTTAAATGCAAATATAGGTTCATAGGTAGGTACTAGGCTATCTGCCCGAGGGCATTTATAAGCCTAGCCAGAGTGTGTCAGCTTTTGCCGCCCCATTGATTAATTAACTGAGACTCTGTCAAGAAGAGCCAATTAGGTGATCCCAGGGGGTTATTTTCTGTTTTGGCATTATTTTGTAACTTCAATCCTCAGTGATTTGCTAGAAAATCACAAATTTTACCAAGCACGCACAAAACATACGAGGCAAAAAATCTGGGCAGTTGAGAGAGATATAGGCTTGACACACACAAAAAAACAGCGTAATAATCGGTCAAGTAGCCGTGATACAAACAAATAGATTACCGTGTTTCAACATTTCCAAGTAAAATGTTAAAATCCATTACGAATTCTAACACCCAGCTGCCACCTAAAAGTTGTATGTAAAGTACCCTGAAGTTTTTATAGCATCACATGGTTAAGTAATTTCCGGAGCTGGAGTTAGGGTACGCAGCACGTGAACGTGTCAGCTGACTGCTGGGGAAAAGGAGGCGGAAGGCGCCGCTACTGCAGGAGCAGTTTTGTTTTCTTGGTGTATATTATTCTGGGTTAAACGAAGGGGTGCTTGGGTTTGTAGATGGGGGTATGATGTTTGGAGGCGACGAGGATGATGCGGATTTCTTGTCTCCCACTGGAGGGTAAGGGCAGGAAATGCATTTTTTCCATGTCAGCTGGTTTTTTATGTCTACATGTTTGTTTTTTTTTTCCAGGAAAAAAGTATGAAATTTTATGTTTTCTTGTATAACTTTCTTAGGGTATGGGCAGAGTGCTTTAGTTGTGATATTTGCTATTAAGCTTCGTAAGAAGTGGTGTTTGTTAGTAGTGTGCATGCTTTAGGAGCCAGTTCACCGTTGTATCTGATGAGTAATTTGTAGTGACATTGACAAGTACTGTGTTTCAAACTTTCCGTAGTGTTTGTCACATTTCTCTGCCCCCTTGTAGATGCACTTAGTGGGGTGGGTGAGGGCATTTCTTAATGAAACGTGCGATTTTGCATGATAGACACGAGACAACCAACGATTTATTTTCATTCTGTTAATCTAATGAGCGGCTGTTGTAGAATTGTAGTTGTTTCAACACTCCCTTTATATGCTATCGAGTTATTTGAGCTGAGGTGTCGCAGCTTTCTGCACTGTTTATGTCAATATTTCCCTTTTAAATATTATCTGCAATTTTTGTGCTTTTTTTTCTCCCAGCAAGAATCAAAACTGCATTGTGAAAAGAGGGACACTTCATAACAACAAATGTCATTACTGACGACTCTGGGGATAGACTACGTGTGATTGCTGCATCCATAGAGTTTAATTTAATTTTCTGGCACCGAATGAATGTTATTCATGTTAAGAATTATCTTTGTGAGAGCTAGTGTATGATTTAGTAGTACGAGCTCCACTGTGCAATAGTAATCAACATTTTAAGCTTACCATTTTCTAACTCGGGCAAATTGCATCACATTTGTTACCACAGATCCTTAATGCCTTTAGGTCATTTGTTGTATAGGCTGAAAAATGTTGCCTTTGGCTAAACTGATTGTTCATTGATGATCTTACCATTCTGATGTCATAGGAGCAGCAAATTGTAAGCTTTAGTGCTTGCATTTGTTGCAGAAGTTTGCAGCCATTTAAAACTTTGTTTGGGAGGCTTGCGCAGTGATTTTCTTATGAACAGAGTGGTGTCACACATTTGATCATGTAGAAACGGGAGACTTGCATTAGCCTACATTTATGTACCAGCAGTAGTGTTGCTGCAGTAGCGTTGTCGCCTCACAGACGTTGCCCGTTCGATTCTCATTTAGAGCGTCTTCTGTGTGGCGACATGCATGAATGGGTGTTCCTTCGTTGAAGGTTGTGCGTTAGGCCCGGCAAGCCAGCACGTAAAAATCTACTGCCAATCATTAGCGGACTGGAGTTCTGCTGTGGCGACCCCTAACCGGGAAAAAGCCGAAAGAAGAAGTGAGTCCTTGGAATATATGAACAAATTATGGCTGGGGTGAGGTATTAACCTTTTTAGCAGGAAAGGAGGCAGTGTTCTTGACAGGTGTATAGTTTGTGTTAAGGTTGTAGATGACACGCCTTTTTTGAAATTTTAGTTCGGAATCTACTATTTATTTTTATTTTTGTTAATCGGGAAAGTCCACAGGACACACGTCCTTTTTCAGTGGAGGCCCGGGGAGAAAAGCTCCACAGGTAATAAACAATACAGCTCAGTAGAGTTGCACAAAGTATACAAAATGGTAATACTTATTACTGAAAAAATACATCCGTTACATCATATTTTAGAAGATACAAGTACCGTATTTCCCTGAAAATAAGACCGGATCTTATACTTTTTTCCCCTGCCAAAATACACATTAGGGCTTATCAGTGGAACTAGTGACCTTACTTTGTAATTACCCCTTGCGAGGAGAGTGTGTTGAGCAGATGGGAAAGAGTACTTTGAGGGGTTGATGAATGAAGAGAATGAGGGGGAGAGGAGGTTGGATGATGTGGGAATAGTGAATCATAAAGTGCAATGGATTAGCAAGGAGGAAATAAGGATAGCTATGAAGAGGTTGAAGAATGGAAAGGCTGTTGGTCCAGATGACATACCTGTGGAAGCATGGAGGTGTTTAGGTGAAATGGCAGTGGAGTTTCTAACCATATTGTTTAATGAAATCTTGGAAAGTGAGAGGATGCCTGAGGAATGGAGAAAGTGTTTTGGTATCGATGTTTAAGAATAAGGGTGATGTGCAGAGCTGTAGTAACTACAGAGGGATTAAATTGATCATTCACAGCATGAAGTTATGGGAAAGAGTAGTGGAAGCTAGGCTAAGAAGGGACGTGATGATTAGTGATCAGCAGTATGGTTTCATGCCAGGAAAGAGCACTACAGATGCGATGTTTGCTCTGAGAGTGTTGATGGAGAAGTACAGAGAAGGTCAGAAGGAGTTGCATTGTGTTTTTGTAGACTTAGAGAAAGCATATGACAGGGTGCCTAGAGAGGAGTTGTGGTATTGTATGAGGTATGAGGAAGTCGGGAGTATCAGAGAAGTATGTAAAGTGGTAGAGGAAATGTACAAGGGTAGTGTGGCAGTGGTGAGGTCTGCGGTGGGAATGACTGCGTTTAAGGTGGAGGTGGGATTACATCAAGAATCAGCTCTGAGACCTTTCTTATTTGCAATGGTGATGGACAGGTTGACAGACGAGATCAGACGAGTCCCGTGGACTATGATGTTTGCAGATGACATTGTGATCTGTAGTGAGAGTAGGGAACAGGTGGAGGAGACCCTGGAGAGATGGGAGATATGCCCTAGAGAGAAGAGGAATGAAGGTCAGCAGGACTAAGACAGAATATATGTGTGTGAATGAGAGAGGGAGGATAGAGGAATGGTGAAGATGCAAGGAGTGAGGTGGTGAAGGTGGATGAGTTTAAATACTTGGGATCAATAGTTCAGAGTAATGGTGGGTGTGGAAGAGAGATGAAGAGAGTACAGGCAGGATGAAGTGGGTGGAGAAGTGTCAGGAGTGATTTGTGACAGACTAGTACCAGTAAGAGTGAAAGGGAAGGTCTACAAGAGAGTAGTGAGACCAGCTATGTTATATGAGTTGGAGACAGTGGCATTGACAAAAAGGCAGGAGTTAGAGCTGGATGTGGCAGAGTTAAAGATGTTAAGATTTGCACTGGGTGTGACGAGGGTGGACAGGATTAGGAATAAGTGTATTAGTGGGTCAGCCCAGGTTGGAAGGTTTGGAGACAAAGCCAGAGAGGCAAGATTACATTGGTTTGGACATGTACTGAAGGAGGGATGCTGAGTATATTGGGAAAAAGATGCTAAGGATGAAGCTACCAGGTAACAGGAAAAGAGGAGGGCCTAAGATAAGGTTTACGGATGTGGTGAGAGAGAACATGCAGGTAGTTGGTGTGACAGCAAGATGCATAGGATAGGAAGAAATGGAAACAGATGATCCATAGTGGCAACCCCTAATGGGAACAGCCAAAAGAAGATGATGATGGGTCATTTCCATGCACGGCATGTCTCTTCCCCCCCCCCCCCCCAAAGACTGATAGGAGTCCAGCTGTTCACCTGTGTCTAACGGTGAGCACAAAAAGTTACCAATCCATGATGATGATAATGAAACGTTATCTTAATACAATAAAGTCAAAAAACTAACGAGCTTGCTGTCAGTTGAAAGCAGAAGCAATCCGTTCTGTTGCTCCTGTAACAGGAAAGTTATTCAAATACAGTCATGTCATCTTTTTGTGGAACATTGTCATAAGTCCCCAACCCCCGAATTCCAGTCTTAATTTCTTGCGACTCCATTTCCTGTAGAACCATTGGCCCCAATCTGTCATGCCCAGCAATAGAGCTCTCCTTAAATGAGCACTGCTTGTCCATGTAGCCTACTCGTAGTGCATTGGCAACACAGCTGTCCGTGATTTTATCCCATGAATTCTTCACTCAAGTCACAACCTCTTGCAGTGTAGGCTTCACAAAGTTTCCATGCTGATTTCTCTCCATTTATTTTCAATGTAGTCATGGAGTTCCATGTGCAAATAGTCCTTGAATGGCTTGTTTATTGCAATATCAAGAGTCTGGAGATAGGCAGTAATTCCTGCGGGAATCATTATTTGATCTATACTTCTCTGTGCAAGGAAGTTCATGTCTTTAGTGCGGTGAGTGTTGGCTGAATCCCAGACTAATAGACCTCTTTCGCCACCTCGCAAAACAAGTTTGCAGCATTACATCGACCCACTTCCTTATAACTGCTTGTGTGCACCGGGCTTTTTTGGTTTCAAGAACGTAAATGCCTGAAACACGTTTAATCTTACCTTTCTTGCCCTTACTACTGATTAGAGATGGGATTTTCCATCTAGACGATTTGCCAAAATATAGGTAACACGTGCACTTTCGTAACCAGTGGAGGGAATGTAGATTGATGAGGCACCCCTCTGATCAATTGTTGTTTGAGATCCTTGGCCCATAAACACTGCAGTTTTATCCATAGCAATCATGTTGGAGAGTTGGTATTTAGAAAAGTCGATGCCATCAACAAAGGCTTGAACGCAAGTCCACGTTTAATAACTTCAGTATCTTCCAGCTTGAATAGTGTTATTGTTTTTCTTAAAGACAGTTCATATCGCTGAAGAAAGCCATCCAGCCAGTGTTGTGATGCTTTGAATTTTTCTGGGGATATTTCTGACTGTGGTGCCATTGCAAAGGCAAATGTTTGAATATCAGCCCTGCGCAGAACCAAAGCCTTTGCTCTCCTGTTAGCAGTCCATTCACAGATGATGTCTTCCAGCTCAGGAAGTAATGGTTGCCGACCTGATCCACACTTGCACTTTGAGCCAAGGATCTCAACCATCAAGTGTGAGTGATGATTAGGGTTACAGTAAGAATTGTGGAGGATTCCCAGGGAAAGAATCTTAAGACTTTCTGCAACGAGAAGAAATTGGGTATCCGAATGGTCCGAAAATGGTAAGCAGAGTATGATAACCTCAGTAAACGGGTGTCAGTAATATTATTTTATAATTCAACAGGTCCGTGAAGTATTGTTGACTATCTTAACTGAGGCTTATTTTTGGGGTAGGGCTTATATCATGACCACTCTGGAAAACTATGCTAGGCCTTATTCTCAGGTTAGGTCTTATTTACAAAGAAATACAGTACTTTTATTTTTGGTTTATTTGTTGCTTTTATACTTTAAATTATCGTAAAGGTCCCTAATACTTATACTACCCGTTCAAGGAGATTTCAAGTTGTTTTGTGGTAGCATTATACTCTCAAGCAATCTTTTGTGTTTTTATATTGAAGACTTGGATAGTCCATCTAGTGGCAGTAAGTGCTGGTCTGATCTATTTGAGATGGAAAACACAAGAAAGCTGTAAGTGCAGTCATTTTATTGGCAAGAGGAACTAAAAGCGATTTCCCTGTGTAAAGTGCCTGTATAAATGTGGCACATTAGTACCCTTCTGCCTATCATCCCCTCTCTCCAAGCTGTCCTCCATCTTATAGAATATAGGCATCTGTGCAGTTACGGAGACATGGTTTAAAGCCACAGAGAGTAACCTGGTAATGCAAAGCTTCAGTATCTTCACACAGTTAGATCAGCAACTGTGCAGACGAGGACTTAAGATGGAGGTGTCTCTCTGTCTACATCAATAACAAGCATATGTCTAGGTTGGTTAAACAGGATGGTGCACTGGAGTTTACTCTACTTCCACATTACCATAGACAAAGTCCCTTACCATATTCTCCTAGCAAGCTATAGTTTACCTTGTGCGTCCCATGAAACCCACAGCTCCTACTTGGACCAGTTTGGAGACTCTCGCTGTTTTTTAGCAAGAAACATCATCACTTATGACATGGACAAAAAATCGACCCAATATTTCTATTAGAATAGTCTGCAGGGAATTTTTAAAGAATGCCAACTCATTGTACTCCCAAAAAATGCTCAGTTACCTTTTTCTTCCTCATCATACCTCCAGTATCTGCAGTCTACATCAGGAAAAATTCTGGTTGAGGTATAAAAACATTTATGCTAACACTTCCAAGCAAAAATTCTAAACCTTCTAGACTTTGTTGCATATTTGCAAGCCATACATATATCCCACATTTCTTCTTTGTGACTTGCTTATCCAGTCTCTCTTCCCATTCATTTTTAACCTCTGTAGTTATCATGAAATATTCTAAATGCCATACTAATTTATTCCTTTTCTAACAGCAGCACCTAATGTCCTTTTCATTCTTCCTCAATGGGTTACAGATCGACCCTTGGATTGGCTTGGATCCTAGTCTGTAGCTCTTCCCTCTACCCGTATTGCCCTATTCTGTCCCTAATTCCTCAGATCTCATTTGCTGCCTTCATGTTAGGACATCAGATTTGGTCTCGGGCACATTGACTTCTCGGAGTCCCTCACAATGGAGACCCTGACTTTGATGGAGGGAGAAGGATCCCCACAATCGCCATTACATGATGTCTCCTTTGGAGATGTCTTGGAGGTCATTTAAATAGAAGGGTGGCTGGTCTTCCCAACAACCACCTTTTGAAAAGTTGGAGTTTTTGGAGGCTATCAGGACGGGGCTGCCTGTGTCTTGGATGTCACCCCCTACCCCTCCATGGATGAACTTGGAAGGAGCCAGACACTGTTGAACCAATCCACAAGTGCCAGGACAAATGTTCTCCCCCCCCCCCCCAAGACAGACTACTTTGGAGCAACGGTGTCCCTGTTGATGCCATGGTTGTGACAGCAGCCATCAAGAAGCAACTAGCGTAACAGAATTTCACTGTCCATCCCCGAAACATGGAGTCCAAAGCAATGGACAGGTTTGGTAAGCACATTTATGCCTTGGCTACCTTTTTGTTGAGGTTGTTTAAATTACGTGGCAGACTTCAGCCACTTGCAGACAGACTTAGAAAAAGAAATTTCCAAGTCTCTCTGAGACTGTCAGATGTAGATTAAAGAAAGTATCTACCCAACAAATTCACCATTAGGCTTATTTCCCATACTGCAGAAGGAACCTCATGGGCGGCCAGCTCAGGTATTGCTGTCAGAAGACATGCCTGGATGAGGCTTTGTGACTTTGCGGAATCTGTCAAGTTGTCATTTGTCAGTTCCCTTTTCGATGGCTCCAACTTGTTCAGGCCATCCATCAAAAACACACTTGCCAGCTGTGAGCAATAGGGAAATACCCTGTATGCAATAGGAATCAAGTTTTTTACTCCTCAGCATATGTTTTCTAGAAATTAGTGAGGTGGTAAGAAGACCTGGTTCTGAAAATCCCCGGGATCTTTTCAGGATCAACTTGGCGATTCTTCCTTCAGAGGCAGAGGAGGAAGTTTCAGTAGTTGATGCCACCCAAGTGC
The DNA here is from genome assembly GCF_019279795.1 of Protopterus annectens. NCBI lineage: Eukaryota > Metazoa > Chordata > Ceratodontiformes > Protopteridae > Protopterus > Protopterus annectens. Next base: position 804,772,060 of record NC_056750.1, on the reverse strand, counting down.
AGAGGAGGCCTGCAGAACCAGAGCTCTAGAGAACCTTTCTCTGACAGGTCCCATCAGTGTTCCTGAAACACTGCCTGATTGTCCGTCTCTGGAGGCAGTCAGAGGGCCATTTTTCATTGCACCTGGATGCCTGGAACTTAGTCCCACTTCTTTTTAGTGCCAAAGAAGACTGGGGACCTGAGACCCATCCTGGATCTAAGTAATCTGAATCATTATGTAAAGAAGTCAAAGTTCTGGATGGTTATGGTGGAACTACTTCAGAAGCTCAAAGTTTCAGAACTTCAAATGGTTAAAACCATAAGATTGAAGTTTTGGAAGTTCAAAAACATAACATTTTTTTTTTTTGCTTTTTTTGCAGAGGGGTAAGCACCCCTTACACCCCCTGCTAAATAAATATACCAACTCTGAGATCGCACTACAGTGAGGAAAATGGTAAATATCCCATTCCGTGCTGTATGGCGATCTCCATTCAAAACTTCGATCGTACGGTCTCGGCCGTTTGAAGTTTTGAAAATATATAGACCTTCAGGACTTGTACTACCACATCAAAATAGAGAGATGCTCCAGGATTCATCTGCACTTCCGGCTGGGAGCCACTCATTACCAATTCAGAGCTCTGCCTATTGGACTCGCCACAGTCCTACCAATTGCATGGTGGTAGTAGCAGCTCACCTGAGGCTCAAAGGAGTCTTGGTGTTTCCATATATAGACAACTGCTTCTTACTGCCCCAACCAGGTATTGACTACTACAAGCCAGGGATTACCTGTTCCAGATATCCACCTCCCTAGGCATTATGATAAAGCTTTCCATATCAAACCTGTCTTCTGTTCAGAATTTGTAATTCATATGTGCACTTCTGAATGCTGCAGAAAAAGGTAAAGTGGCATCATTACCTGCAAGTTGCATTACATCTTAAAGAAACCAGGTGTGAGACGTACTCTGTATTCCATCACCCCCAGCAAAGGTAATATTAAAAGCTCTTGGGTCTGTGTCAGCTGCCATTTTTTTTAATTCCTTTAACAAGGTTCTTTATGCAAATTCTTCAGTGGACCTTGGCTGTTCAGTGGTCTATTCTTTACCAGCCTATACCTGTTCTATCAGACTAACTTCAGTTTGCAGGCATCATCTTCAATGGTGGATACAATCGGGTGACCTGTCCTTAGCCAGACCATTGTTGTCTTCTCCCCCCTTAACCACAGTGACCACAGATACTTCTCAGCTGGGGTGGGGGGACATTTCAAGGGGAAGATGGTCCAAGGCATGTGGATTTCACTGGAGACCAGATTGCATATCAGTCTTCTGGAGATGAGAGTAGTTCTTCTAAAGTTGCAAGCCTTTCAGGACTTTCTCCCTTTAGAGACTGTTGCAATACACACCAACAACATGTTAGTAGTCTGGTATATCAAGAGACAAGGAGGAACCTGTTCATATCCACTGTGCAGAGAGGCCATGAGGGTCTGGGAATGGATAACTTCAGACCCCTTTCTAGATGCAACACACACATTGGGGAAATCCACTGTTCTTGCAGACAAACTCAGCAGGTTTATTCTGACCCACCATGAGTGGTCCCTCAACAGATCGGTGGGGAATCTAATTTTCAGTCATTGGGGCCAACCTTGCTGCAATCTCTTTGCTTCTCCCTAAAACAATAAGTGCTGCAAGTATTATGCTGTGATTCACCAATGGATGCTATAGTTATTGATTGGACCCCCAGTCTTCTCTGTGCTTATTCTCCACTTCTTTTGATCCCAAAATTCCTGCTGAAAGTCAGCAGGGTAAAGAGCTCGGTCATCCACACTGCCCCCCCCTACTGGCCTCTTCAGATTTTCTACCTTCTGTGCAGCTGGTGTGAGCCTCTGATTCTTCCTGTCTGTCTCTCTAGTCAAGTAGGCAGTAACGCAGCAAACTTGATCTGAGGGGTTAAGGACAGAATAGGTAATTTTGGGTAGAGGGTGGAGCTCAAGACTAGGATCCAAGTCAAAGAATGCCGCAGAGTCTGATCTGAGGGTTGAATCTGTAACTAATCAGTGAGGAAGAATGAAAATGGACAACACAGATGCCAAGTTATGTTAAGTACATAACTTTTAATTCTGTTCGACATTCTTTCTCGTAGAAACCCCATTTTCTTTGTCTTTGCTTATACTCTAACATCCATACTTGATGAGGAAGGTAATCTCTAGCCTGCAATCCCTATGAATTCTTGGCCTTTTCACATTGTTTTACCTCTCTATTTGCTCCCAATACCTTGGCTCCTGTGCCAAATTTCTTCAGTAAATTTCAGTTCCGCTCTTGCCTATTCTCTGTACCCCTAATTGCACTCATCCCTACCAGCAGAATCTCCTTTTTCCATCCCCGTGTTGGCTTTGTTCTTGGAATACTTTCTGCTACTTTAACAGTTTTATGTTCTGTATGGTTATTGCTGTTCTCCTTCAGTATCTGCATCCAAAATCCGTCTATCCTTGTTTCTTCAGCTTTTTCCTGTTTCATCATCACCCCCTTTCCACCCTTAACTATGTAGCTCTGAAATATGCTTTCAAATCCGGTATTCCCAATCCATCTTGTTCTACTGGAAGAATCTACTTCTCCCACTTGACTCTTCCCTCCCCCCACACAGATAAAATCCTTCAGTTCTTTTATTAATTGCTATCCACAACTTCTCCTCGAAATGGGCCCATATGAAGCTGAGTTTGATGTGTCTTTACCATCTTAGGTGTGAAGCCCTAGTGCAGTGTCTCATTTTTTATTTCAGTTTAGCCGTTATTGGGACATGATCTGAAATAGTTATGGGATGCATGTCAAAACTTTCAGTGAAACGCACATGTTCTGTGAAGTATGTATTTCTATCTAGCCTAGACCAGTTTTTGTACCTTGAAGAATAAGTAAATTCTGTTCTGTGTGAACTCTTACTACTGAATTCACATCTTCCATACCAAATATTTTCATACATTTCTTCAAAAATCTACCCTCTTTTGTTCTATTTTCCATTCTAGGCCCCCTAGAGACATCCTAACTGTTGAAAATCAAATTCAAGTTCTCTCCTATAAGTAGTATTGCATGCTGAAAGCTGCTTATTTCTCCCAGGATTTTTTTAAGCTTCATTGTAGCAGTTTTGGGTGGAATGTAAGTACATGCCAGTGCAATCTTCCTCTCTTGCCAGTAAACCCTTAGTACTACAAATCTACCATTTTATTTTTTTCCCTCTTCTATCAATTTTGGAGCTCCTCTAGCAATTAATAGAAGTACTTCTTTTCTTTACTTTATCCCAGGTATTCTGCCGAATAACTATCCTGAAATCTTTGCTTTAGTCATTTATTTGACATTTGTTGACTGGTTTAGTCTAGCTGGGTCAAAGCCCTTTTTCAGTGAAAACCTGTGGAGAAAATCTCCAAAGGTATAGCTACTTACATAACTACATTAACATAATACATAGTTAGATAAAACAGTAGTTACCAGGAGTAAAATTACGCTGAGTTAAAATGATAGACAAATAGATACTAAATAATTAATAAGTACACTTGGTACAATACAGAGTAAAAAAAAAATAAAATCAAAGACAATTATCAGTTCAGCTGTATAGCAGCCATGGGTAGAACTAATTAAGACATGATTTGAGTCGGTAGTAAATATGCAGGTACAAGGTAGAGAAACTTTAATTAGTAAGAGTGATGTAGAGAAACATTAGTGGTAGGGAAGGGAAGTAGAGTGACACAGGTATGGAAGAAAGGTGGGAGGCAAGAGGAATAAGGTCAGTCAGGGGGATGATTACACTGACATAGCCAAGTATTGCTTAGGTGTTTTTTACAGCATTTCTGAGCAGGTGTTTAGGCTTAATGTTTTGAATGTTCAACAGAAGTTTATTCCAGCTCTCAGCTAGGGAGTAGCTGTAAAGGTTCTTGCCAATTTTAATTTTTGGCTTGTATATAGAAAGGAGATGTTGTTCTGAGCTCCAAAGGGTTCTAGGTGGGGAGTAGGCGGAGATGATATAGGTAATGCTGGGTGAGAAAGAGGGCTTTGTGCAGTATAGAATGAATTATCTGAAGCTGAGAGAGGAGAAGGTTGTGGGGAAGCGCTAACCAGTTCCGTTTATAGAGTGCTAAGCAGTGATGAGAGTAGTAGGTGTGTTCAGCAGCAAATTTGGCCCCCTGGTTGTAAGTGGATTCTAGTTTAGAGAGAAGTGTGATTTGTAAGTTGGTGAGGATTTGAGAGCAGTAAAGAAGGGTTGGGAGAAGGTAGGCATGGGATAGGGCTATCTTGGCTTTACTGTATAAACGGTTTTTATTCCTGTAGAGGAGTCCACATTTTTGGTGGGTTTTCTTAATGTTCTTGAGAATGTGGAGGTCAAATTTCAGCTAGTCATCATTAATGACCCCAAGTAGTTTGGTGTGAGTTTCAATTGTGATTGGTGTATTATTGTGGGAAGTGATAGAAAAAGAAGGTTTAAGATGATTCATTGTTTTTGGGATGAAGAGCAAAGGTTTTGTCGTCTTTGGGTGTAGGATTAGGTGGTTCTGGTTGAGCCAGTTTTTGATAGACAAGAGTTTTGAGTTGTAGTATGTAGACAGAGAGGGTATCTGCTATGGTGATGACTGTGGTGTCATAGGCATATTGTACCAGAGATGACAGTGGTGTGGAGGTAGATAAGACTGCTGAAAATGTTAAATAGAAGTGGGCCCAGTATTGACCCTTGGGGAACACCTATATTTGTAGGAAGTTAAGGGGAGATGGCAGAAAGCCATTTAGCAGATTGGAAACTATTGCTGAGGTAACTAGAGAGCCAGAAGATGATAGAGGTGGATAGGTTTAGTTCAGAGAGTTTATTTAAGAGGAGGTAGTGAGAGACTCTGTCAAAAGCCTTTGAGAGGTCAAGAAAGAGGCAAGAGACTAGTTTGTTCTGGTCTGTGGCTTGTGAGATGGTGTTAATGAAGGAAATGAGAGTAGTAGAGACGCTGTGACCAGGGCGAAAACCATGTTGGGTGGGGGTGATTAGGTTCTCTTGTATGATGTATTTGTAGGATTTGTTTGTGTACACATTTTTCCAAGATCTTGGAGAGAGGTGATAGAATTGCAGTGGGCCTAAAGTTGGAGAGTTCGGTAGAGCTGCCTCCTTTATGAATGGGTAAGGTGTAGAATTTTTTCCAAATTGCAGGGACTTTGGCCTCAGTAATGGACTGGCTAATGAGAATAGATGAGTAGGGCAAGGGAGTTAACTGCTTTCTGGAGAAGAGTGGAGGGAGGCCGAGGAGGTGTTAGAGGTTTTAAGAGGGTTGGTGGGTAGGGTAGTGTCAGTGTTGGAGCTAGGATGGCTGGTTAATTTGCGGACGGTGTCTATAAAATAAGTTAGTTAGGAGCAGTTTGAAAAGGTGTGTTTGTAGGCCTGGGCTGGGTTGAGGAGGGGTTGCTTGGATGAAGGATTTGGTTAATTGTATGCCAGAACTTCTTTGGGTTATTTAGGTGTGACCCAGGAGGGTTTGTGTAGTAGTTTCTGTTGTCATTGGTGATGGCTTTTAGCAAGGTTGCGTAGTTGTCTGTACTGTTGGAGTTGGGGGGGAGTTTAGTTTCAGTTGAGAGCTTCCAGGTTTTATCCCTCTTGAGCCATTAGGGAGCAGGTGGGGTTTGTTAGCCAGGGGGGGATATGGCTGCTTTTATTCTAACATTGTGTATGGGGGCTAGGGAGTTGAGTATGTTAAGGAATGTGGTGTTAAATAAAATTACAGCTTCATCAAGCTTCATAAAGGGGTAACTGAATTCACATGCTCAGTTCTTTCCAAATGTGTCTTGTGTAGCATAGCTATCTGCACTCGACATTTGTAATATAGGGCACTACTTTTCTTTTTTGTATATATGTGAAACCATTCACATTTAAACATAATATAGAAAGTGTCCTAATGATAACAGGTGGGAAGAGTAACTTGTGTATTACAGCTTTTTTTTTTTTTCTAGTTTCAGCTTTTGGGTTACATGTATATACACTGTTTGGCAGGTTGATCTTTTATACAGTTGTTTCTTGTCATATCTATTTGAACCTGCTACATTTTACATAACTTTGTTTTAATGACTCCCCCCCCCCCCCCCAAGAATACACCCCAAACCTATTAACTGAATGTGAACACACATCTTCAAATAATGAAGTTTAACCCTCCTAATAGGAACATTTGACCCAGATTGACTGCTACACTGTCAGGCTTTAATTGACCCACAGTTAAGGTTATTCATGCTAAGAAACATTATACAGCTACAGGGTTCTACTTCAACTAAGTGTTGTCTGTTTTTCTTATTATGTCTCTCCTAAATGTAACAAAGTAATTTAAAGCTTTTAGAATACACAATCTTCTAGACATTGACATAAAGAAGTATTCTGTTTTTATTACCCCCTTATCAGATTGTCTCCATAGAAACTTGAGTACCAGTTAACACAACTGCACGCACAGTACTGTGAACATTTGCATGCTAGAGGAAAACTTTTCATTATATTTGGTTTTCTTTTATTTATTTGCTTCCAGTAAAACTTGTTAATCAAGACAAGTGCCTTAATCTAGTCATTTTTCCCAAAGGAAACGCAAGAAAAAGCATATCCGTTTTTCTTGTATTGTGCTCTTTTTCTAGGCTTTCTTCTCTTTTTCCATTGCAGTGCCTACATTTCTTAAAACTGAACAAGAAGGGAAAAATGGGGACATGTGTTTAGTATCCCTATTGCATAACAAAATTAACTGAAAAAGCTTTACAGAATGCAGTATGTATCATGTAATATAAAAATACTGTTAAGGACAAAATTTTATTTTACTTGGTTAACTCTTTCCTTCCTCTTTTTTTTCTGTCGTAAATGTTCTTCCATTGTTCTTCCAAACGTTAATGACATGAAGTAGGGAATATACTTTGAAGTGTCCACTCCAAGTTTAACAAAGTAAAAAAAAGTCCAATATTTCCAGGTTTTTCTTGTTCCGTCATACTTCACAAATGTAACTAATGCTTTGTAGCCCCACATTTATGATCAGTTTCCAAGTTGCTGGTTTTCTTCCTGTTGGTCTCAGTATCCCACATCCAGTCTCTGGTTCATTTCCAACGTTCTCCTGGATATCCTATTCAGTGTGGCGGTACACTTTACTTGTGGGAAGTCTGCACCCAACAATCTGACATCCAGCCAGTATACAGTAACGTTTTAGCTTATGCAGGTACATGGGACGTCACACATATGCTCTGACAACGTTGGCCATAAAAGGACATACTCACATACAAAGCTCAGAGATTTTCTGCCTCCATTCAAAACACTTGACTCGTACGTTGGTCTGCTGCCTGATTCTGTCTGTTTCTAGCTTTCAGTTAAGTGTCCCATTGGGGATTTGTTTCTTGGCTACTGTCTTTTCTATTTAGTTAATGTCATCCAGGAAGGGCAAGTGTAGGTGTGGAAGGCGGAGTCCACATAAAAATAGCCATTACATTTGTCTTTTTTGCTTAGGCCCCAATTACGACCACTGTTCCTGTTCCATTTGCCAGGCCCTTGTCCCTAAAACTTTACATAGCCGACTTTCAGATTTAAATCTGTACCTAGAGAATCCGTGTTTTAAATGTCTGGTTAAAGAAGTTATGAGGGGTTCAGGAGATCCTTTAGCTGAGCCATTTTTAAAGAGGAAGGCTAGCAAACCTAGGCCTGAGTCCTCCTCAGCTGCACCTCTTTCTTCGGACTTATCCCTTGAGGTCAGTGAAGATCCGGTGTTACATCCGGAGGTCGAGTCTGGTTCCTCGGCGGGTACCTCATTGGAAGCTGCTAGGGTATCTGACCTAGGCATGTCCACAGAGTCGGTGCAGACGTCTGGTTCGGGTGGACAAGGGAAAACACAGCTGCTTGTGCTTGAGGACCTCGGGGAAGTCCCTTCTACTCCTGCTATGGATCATCCACAAATCATTTCAAACATTTGGCCTATGTCTGGTTCCTCCAGTTCTCCTCATGCAGAAATGCATGTAAAGAAGAAACAAAAGATAAAGGACTTGCATGCTCCTTCCACTCCTCATTCTGATCGGGATGCTTTCTGTCCAGGTTTAATTAAGGCTCTGGTGGCTTTGAAGCCTTGCACTGCTGTTCCTGTTCCTTCCTTTATATCCATTCCTTTTAAAAGGGTTGGAGAGCAGGTTATCTCTGATGGAAACATTTTCTCTGATGAAGATTCCTTAGTATATTCCTCTCAAATAACTTCTCTAGAATATACTTCTCCAGAGGAGGAGGAATCTAATGAGGGTGATGCCCCTATAGAAGAGATTTCCTTTAGTGAAACTATTAAAATGAGGGAATTTTTTTAATGGGACTGCTTCTAGATTTCTGAAGAGCAAAAAAGGTATTTTGATGATCTGCAGATGGAAGTCCCTACTCCTTCTGCAGTACCTCCAGTTCTGCCAACTTTCCTGGATGCTTTTGCTGCTTCTTCTAAGACCCCTGATTCCCAGGCTCTTGCACCCAAGAGGTCAGAGAGACTTACAAGGTTCCTGATTGTGAACTCCTCTACAATTGTCCCTCATTTTATCCAGCTGCTGTTTCCATTGCTTCTGACAAGTCTTCTTGGTGGTCTTCTTCTGTTAAACTACTTCCATCTGATAAGTAGAGCAAGATTCTGGAGAGACTTGGTAAAAAAAAGTTTACATGTCCTCCACTTTAGCTATTAGAGCAACGAATTACCAAACTCTTATGTCTAGGTATTCCTTGGCTCTACTTTCCAGGCTTCACAATCCCTTGCTCAGTTACCTGACTCTGAAAAATTTCAATCTGCTTTGGTAGCTTCTTCACAAGTTGCTAGGCATTCCATTACGTGCAGCTATGGTGCTATTGAGGCATCATCCAGAGCCGCTGGATCTGGTTCTGTACTTAGGACATTGGTGGAGGCTTCAACCATTGCCAGATAACATTAAAACAACATTGCTAGTTGCTTCTTTGGACAAGTCTGCTCTTTTTGGTTCTGCAGCTGCAGACTTATTTAAGTCTCTCTCAAAGAAGGGAAAGGAACTTCAAGATTTGAAGCACTTTTTTGTTTCCCCTGTTCCCAAGTTCTATAGGAATTTTCCTGCTAAGGCATCTTTTGTTAGGAGACCAGCTAGATCCTCTTTTGCTTCTACTTCTGCTTCCAGGCCCAAAAAATCGGTTGCCAGACCTCCACAATCAAAATCTACTGCCTCTGCTGCTTCTGCTCAGCAACCCTTTCAAGCCAGGCTCTGCTCTGTGACTGTCAGCAACCTTTTCCAACTCTTACTCTTCTATCTCTTCACCTTTCTCTCTCTTCCAGTTTGGACAAGGATCACTCGGGACTCCTGGGTTCTGTCTGTTATCCAACAGGAATATTTCATGACTTGGAAGATTCATTCTCCATCCATGGGTATTCCTCAGCCACCTGCAAGTCAGCCGCAATGGTTTCCAGAGGTTCTATCTCTGCTTCCTTTTCAAGGTGCAATTCAGGATGTGCTTATGGATCAGAGGCAGAGGGTTTTACTCAAGGATGTTTCTGGTTCCCAGAAAAAGTGGTCCTTGGAGACCAATCCTGGATCTTTCTCACTTAAACACTTTTTTCTAGAAGTGCAATCCTTCCGCATGCCACCTTTACAAACGCTTTCCTCTGATCTCACCTCAGTCTTACATGGCTTTTCTAGCCATCAGAGATGCATATCTACACATTCCCTTCTGCTCATGAAAGATTTACATTTCTCAGTGGATTCCTTGCACTTTCAGTGCTCTGCCTTGCCTTTTGGTCTTTCCACTGCCTTAAGGGTATCTACAAAGTGCTTGGCCCCTATGATTGCCTTTCTGAGAGTCCAGGGTATCCAGGTATACCCATACCTGGACAACCTCCTTTTCCTGGCTCCTCAGTCAGAATAGTTGTCTCTAAACCTGCAGGTGGCTTTTCACTATAAATTTTCAAAAATGCACTCTGATCTCTTCTTGGGATCTCATCTTCCTAGGGTACAGGTTCAGGACAGATGACATGATTTTTCTTCCTTCCGACAAGGTTCAGTCCCTCATTGCTTTTCTGGAAAACCTTCTGCCTCTTGCTTCCATTACAGCCAGGGAGTTTGAGACTTCTTGGGTTCATGGGTTCCACGATTCCCATGTTGCCCTTTGCAAAACTCCACTTTGGGAAATTTCAATGGTTGCTAAAGTCAATCTGAACTCGTCATGGAGTTTGTGATTTCTCTCTTCCCCTGCCTAAAAACAGAGCTTCTTTGGTGGATTCAACCGCTAACTCTGAATCCAGGCCTTCCTCTTCTTTTGCCCCAGGTGTCTCAACATCTGTTCACAAACACCTCAGACACAGGGTGGGGAGCAACATTTACTTCAAGAAGGTTCAGGGCATTGGTCTCCTCAAAGGAGAGAGCATGTCAACGTTCAAGGAAATGATTCTGGCTTTACAGGCCTTCCTTCCTCTCTCAACCAGGCGTTCTGAAAATATTTACAGACAACACCACTGTTCTTTGGTATATAAACGAGCAGGGGGAACGAAGTCTTACCTTCTTTGCAGGTTAGCTCTCTGGGATGGAAATTAGCAGTTCAGTACAAGGTGACTCTTCTTACAGTTTACATCCCATCAGCTCAAAACACTGTGGCAGACGCATTAAGCAGGTCCATGACAACCCCACGAATGGATGCTTCACAGGGATGTGTTTCTGGACTTGGTCCAGAGGTTGGGATACTTCTCTTCTGGATCTATTTGCCTCCCCTCTGGACAGACAACTCTGGCTTGGATGGTGGACACCCTAGCTTTCTTAGAGAAGGGGATGTTTCTTTATATATCCCCCTTCTCTCTCATTCAAAACGTACTGCTGAAGATTCAGCAGGACAAACCAAAAATCTTGTTGGTGACTCCTTTTGGCTAAGACAGCATTGGTTCCCTCTTCTGCATTTAGCTGAGGCAATCATCACAAGTTACCTCACACTGTGGACCTGCCCACACAAGTCAAGGGATCTCTGTTTCATGCACATCTGTGAACCCTGCAGTTGATCCTGTGGGTGATCAACTTTCAATTCCTTTCAGGCACCTTTTTTTCAGAAGATGTGCTTAGGGTTTTGCAAGGGGCCAGAAAACCCAATACTAGAAAATCTTGCTTATCCAAATGGAAGAGATTTTCTGTCTGGTGCCATTCCAGAAATCGGGATCCATTTTCAGTGGATATTCCAGTAGTTCTTTCTTGTGTGAATTACTTAACAGTGGCTTGTCATATTCTTAAGTGAAAGTTCTCTTGTTTGCCATTTATCTCCACCTTTAGCAACCAATTTGGAGGGACAACTTTTTCTAAGAGGCATCCTATATATTAAACCTCCCTGGAAAACAGTTCTTCCTCTTTACATCTTAGAGAAGCTTACTGTGGCTCCTTTTGAGCCTGCTGCTTCTGCTTCTTTAAAGTTTTGTACTTGGGGAAACAGTTCTTCTGTTAGCTTTGACATCTGCTTGGAGGGTTTCTGAAGTTTACGCTTTGATGGCTTCCCTACCTTTCCTGGTGTTCCACAATGACAGGGTTTCATTACATGCCAGTCCTTCCTTTATGCCTAAGGTAGTGAATGAGCAGTCTTTTATTCTTTTCAATTGCCTACATTTTTTCCTTCTCAATCCTGTAGTGAAAGGATCTTGCAAACTTTGGATGTACATAGAGAGCCTTAGTTTTATCCAAGTAGAATGTAGGTTACCAGGAAATCTGATCAGCTTATTGTGTCTTACCATCCCAGGGCTCTGAGTTTGCCTGTCACTAAAACAGACAATTTCTTCAGGGATTTCCAAGGTTATTGTGTTTTGCTATGATTACCATGAAAAATCTCTCACTGCACTTAAGGCTCATTCCATTAGATCTGTTGCTGCCTCAGGAGTATTTTTTAAAGGCCTGGATACTCCATTCTATTTTAGAACAGTGGCGGCTCATGATATTGGACTGCAGGATTGCAGCTCCCCCAGTTGTACAAAGGAAAAAAAAAAAAAAAAATTACTCAGACTGCTGTGAAAATGTCCGGACCATTTAACTCGGACTGCTCACTGCTGTAAAAAGAAAAAAAAATAGAGGGAGTGTCCATTTAAAATTTAGAGGGAGTGTCCATTTCCCAAACTCGGACTGGTTAAACAGCAGTCCAGAATGGGAAACAAGGCATCAGACTGTAGATGCCCCAGAAGTCTATGCAGTTACAACCACATAGACTGGAAGTGGATTGGACTGCAACATCTGCAGGCTGGATAACTGTAAGCCTGCTGCTCTCGCGGGACCATAGAGGCAAGCTGAAACAGAGTTTAGCCAGGACTGATGCTCTCATGGGACCAAAGCAAGCTGCCTGAAGCAGAAAGCAGAGCTTACTGGGGGCCCAAGTTGTTTGTGACGGACGAACTTCAAGTGTGCGTGCAGAGTTTTTGTTTGAGGCAAACTGAAGAAGCAGAGTTTACCTGGGACCGAGGCAAGCTGCCTGAAGCAGAGTTTACCGTTACTGTCATTTAGCTGCCGAAGCAGAGTTTACCGTTACTGTCATTTTGAAGCACAGTTGTGACCAAGTTGTTTACTTTCGGGTAGTGTGTCTGTTTGTGACAGACGAACTACAAGTGTGTGCAGAGTTTTTGTTTGAGGCAAGCTGAAGCAGCAGAGTTAGTTTACCGTTACTTTCATTTTGAAGCAGAAAGCACAGTTGAGTCCAGTGTGTGTGTGTGTGTGTGTGTGTGTGTGTGTGTGTGTGTGTGTGTGTGTGTGTGTGTGTGTGTGTGTGTGTGTAAAGCACAGTTGAGACCAAGTTGTTTACTTTTAATTTTAAAGTTCAGGTACTGTATGTGTGCAGAAAGCAGAGCTTATACCAAAGTTGTTTATGTAATGCCCGACGGATGTACTTCGTGTGTGTGCAGTTTTTTTCTTTGAGGCAACTGGGACTGAGGCAAGCTGCCGAAACAGAGTTTACTTTCATTTTGAAGTTAGGTTCATAGATTAGTACTAGGCTAACTGCCCTTGTGAGCCATTTTAAGCCTAGACAATTATCCGCTGTGAGATTCAAACCCTGTACTTTGTGTTTGTAAAGCAAACACCTTAACCATTAGGCCACCCTCCCAGGTGCAGAAAGCACAGTTGAGAGAGTGTGTGTGTGTGCTGAAGCAGAGTTTACTTTCATTTTGAAGTTGCAGCAGAAAGCACAGTTGAGACTGTGTGTGTGTGTCTCCCCATGTTCAGATTTTTGCCACGTATTTCTGTTCTCTTCCTCATACAAGCTGTGGTTTTCTGGATTGCTAGATGTGAATTTCAGACTTCATATTCTTCATGTGAGTGTGCGCTCGTGTCCCCATGTTCAGATTTTTGCCTCCTATTTCTGTTCTCTTCCTCATACAAGCTGTGGTTTTCTGGAATGCTAGACGTGAATTTCAGACTTTATATTCTTCTGAAGGTACATGTAATACAAAACCTTTTATTCTAGCAAATATCTAGGTTTATAAGATCAATATTTGAAATTTGTTCCTATTTTTGTGCTAAGAAGTTGAGAGCTATGGTGAGAACTGAATAGGTTTGGGGGCTGTATTCGCCCATTATTAACTTTGTCTGGGTGTTTTGTGCTAAGAGGTTGAGAGCTGTGGTGAGAACCAAATTCACTAAATGATAGCCATTTAAATTTCAGTCTTTCCATCTCTGCAGAAACAACTAATTTGGCATTGTGACATGTTGCTTTGACTGTAGTGCACAGGGTCCTGGGTTCAGACGTGGCAGTGAAATGCATGGTGGTAACATGGCTTTTTATTCTAGCAACTTTCCAAGATTATACAAGCAATGTCCCCCCCACAATAAATTTTGGCTTTTCCAAATTTCTTGTGCTGCAAAATTGAGAGATACAGTTGAGTGTCGAGTGGATTTTACAAGGAGCTCTGAGAGCTTCAGGGGAAGAGAAGTTTAGTGCTGCTTATGCAGAGTCTGCTTGTTTTAATAGTGCAACATGTAGTGCACTTGCTTTTGATGCAGAAGGCTGTGGGTTCTACTCCCACAGTAGGTAGATGCATTATTGATACTGTTGATCTTCATTAGCACTCTTCAAGAAAAATCTTGATGAGATGATGGGAAATAGGAAATACATCCCGGGGATCACTTCTGTGTGTCTGCTTCACAGTGGCACAGGAAAATAACATTTCTTGGGTGGTGTAAGCCAGGGAACCTTGTTGGCTAGGCTTACGTAGGCCCTTGGGCTGGTAGCCTAGTACCTACCTATGAACAGTGTTATACTTTTAAAAGGGATGGATGCTGCAGTCCTGAGAATGTCTTCTTTGGCAGACATACCTAGTAACTATGAACCTGTTATCAGTTTGCCTTCCAGTCCCTAATGCAATGTTACTAGCTTATCAATTTTTTAGTGTAACGTAGGCAACACACATTCGAATAAAATACATCTGGCCAGTTGCAGATACAGATTAACTTTGGGCGGTTTTCAAATCATAGGCCCCTTCCACACGAAACGTACACCTTCCTGTTCTAGGCAATGTATTCATCAAGGGCAGCAGGCACTTTATTTGTAGATGAAACAATGAAGTATAAAGTTGTTTGCTAACAGCAACCTCCTCTTTAGTTGCAGATCTCTTTAATGTGGAATTATTTAGATGACTGGTGGATTGTAATAGTTTGAGTTTGACTTTTTGATGGAAATGTTCTGAATTGGGCAGTTTTACCGTCATTGGTAAATGCATTTTGTTTCATTGTTTACTAAAAAAATGTTCAAAACAATTAAGTTTAAAACGCCCTCTAACAACTGTACTGTATTTTACAATATAATTTAGTACAGTCAGGAAGGTGTACGTTTCGTGTGCAAGGGGCCTATGATTTGAAAACCGCCCAAAGTTAATCTGTATCTGCAACTGGCCAGATGTATTTTATTCGAATGTGTGTTTCAATGCTGTTTCAATGAATGTGAGTTTCAAGGGCAGAGAAGTTTTAATGCCAAGTCTATTTTCATTGTGAGACTGCATTGCTTTGTTTAGCAGATGTCTATTGGTGTTTGTGCTATAAAATGTAAAATAAAGCTTTTAAATGAAATCCAAATCATTGAAGAAGTAAAGCAATATGCACATTCCAGTATTTATGGTAAACGGGGGAAATAGCCAAGTAATGGGACATTGCAATAGCTGCAGGGGGATGCCCATTCAACCATGATTTTGTAATGGGGGGAGGGCGGCAAACTCAGAGACAGCCCTGGCTGAACTATACCTCTCGACTATCCAGATTTTCACAGAATGAAGATATTTTTTGCTAATTTTTGGTTTGTTCCTCATAAAATTTGTGGTTTTCTGGAAAATCATTTAGGAATGAAGTCACTAAATAATGACGGACATTGAGTTTCAGACTTCATACCCTTCAGACAGATGATTGCTAAAGCAAGACCTGTTATATCAACTAAGTTTATACAAGAGCAGTTTTTAGTACTGTTTGTATGTTCTCCCAATATATTTGGCCTTGTCCAAATTTCCTGCATTAAGAGGTTGAGAGGTACGTGCATATAAATTACTTTATAGAATTGGGTACATCCAAACCTCTCAACTGTCCCCGATTTTGGCTCAAAGTGTTGCTCTCCCCCTAATAATCCCTCCGCAAAATGGCAAATTTGGAAGAAATTGTGGAGGGTTTGCAATTAATAAGTAATTGTAATGATCAGAGTTATGGATTACTTTTAATTTCAGAAATGCATGTAGATTCTTACTTTGTCAGCTGCTCAAGTCAACAGTACTAATATTAAAAAAGTGTCCCTTCTTTGACACGTTCCCAGCTGTATTGTGTGGCTATTTTATATTTTTGCATCACCTTTTTGGTCCGTTTCTCATAAAATTGTGGTTTTCTGGCAAATTAGTGGCAAATCATTAAAGATTGAAGTTAGAAAATTAATGACAGAGTTTCAGATTTCATACCCTTCAGAAAATTCATACTAATGCAAGACCTACTATTCTATTATCTTTCTAAGTTTACAAGAACTATATTTAAAATTGTCCTTATTTTTGGGCCTTTGTTCCATTTCTATTTACGCCTTTGTACAGATTTCTTGCTGTGAGGTTGATGTGTCAGGACCATCAACGTCAGCCAGAGACATTTAAAATTGTGACATACTTTGTTGTACCCCACTCCCCCACGTATTGACTCGATGTGTCCAAGCAAGGCAAGGAGCAGTTATGCAGTGTAAGTCATCTCTTATCCAAGGTAGGCACAGGTACTACAGTGGCTTTTCATCTGTCCTTGATTTTGCAGAATGTTCTGGTTTTCTGTCATATTTTATACTGTTGATTTATGCTTCTTATTATGCAGAAAATGCATGTTGTTGCAGTGCCTGCTACTCTGTGTTTAAGTAGCAGTGCTTTAATGACCATCAGGTAAGTTTGTCTGAGACTGTAAGATGCAAGTAAGCTTTAATAAGCATACTGTTAAAGAATTACCAACATTGAAAGCCTTTTTGTTGCCATGCAGTGAATATTTACATAACTAGATAACATATAAGCATTTGGTATTGAAATGCATATGACAGTATTTGTAATAAAGGACAGGATTACAGTATTTTTCAGAAGCTCATTACATTTGTTGGAGACTTGCAGTCATCTTTGCAGGCTTTACCTGCAAGTCAAACAGAATGCCAAGCTGTCATGTGTGGTCCATAACTTGTGCAGTAATCCTTTAAGCAATTTATCTTGAGCTTGTTTCTTATTTGCTGTTCATTTTGTACTTTGATCATGTTTTCCCCATGAAACATGTAGATAGTTGTTGTTAGGCAGCAGGTCTTTTTTGGATAAGAAACACTTTTATAAGTTGGGGTATCACAGAGATTGCTACTTTCAGCATGTTACTTGGCACTTTTATAAAGCTAAATATAAATTATAACTGCAGTGCAAGGAGAAGTAGTTTGAGTTGAGTGCTGCTTGTTTTTTTTATCCTTGATTTTGACTGTCATTCCAGTAATGTATTTAAAAAAAATAATTTATTTTTCATGCCTCAAACTTTTTATCATCTAGATTAATAAGCTGTCATATAGCCAATGCACTGAAATATTTTTTCTTCTACACTTCATTTTGTCTTGATTGGACTCTCATGACGGTTTGGCACCCAGGGCAGCATATTTTAAGCCCCAGTTTTAGGGTTGCCACCTTTCATCGTGGCTAAAACTGGAGTAAAGCCACACCCCTTGTGTCACCAGTGACCCTGCCCATCCCACCCCCTCTCCTGCCCATATTCCACCCATTTAGTGATGGAACGCCCCCTTTTTTTTCTGTTCCTGCTGCCTTTTTTCGGCTGATTTACAACTTTTTTGTTAAAAAAAAAAAAAAAAAAGCATAGTAAATCAGCCGATTTACAAACTCCGATAGTCTGTTTCCTTTCTGAAACAGAATACCGGAGTTTGTACAGTGTTTTCCGGACTACCGGAGAATCAATTTGATTTCCGGATAGTCCGGAAAAAAAAATGGAGGGGTGGCAACCCTACCCAGTTTTTGCATTCTTTTCTATAGCTCCACATCTTTCTAGTTGGCCACAACCCTTCTCGTTGGCCCCACCCATGCAGCTGTCTCCTGCAGTCCCTCTTTGATTTGAAGTCACCAGCCGCCACTGTTTTAGAAGCTGCTCCATGGTCTTCTCTGCGCACCTTTACTAAACATTACAAGTTGGACACCATTTCTAGATCAAGAGCAGGGTTTGCTAGAGCCATTTTCCATAGTTTTGTTGAAAATTCCTCTCTGCAAAGTTCCAATTGCTCTTTCCTCCTCTTAGGGTTCCTGCTAAGCTTTGGTATTCTCCTAAATTGAATTGCAACATTGAATAGTAGGATATAGAATAGTTGTGTAAAATCTTACCATAGATGTCCTTCTCTTCTATGTTACCGTATTATATTCCTCCTGCCTTCCTCCCTGCATTTTGTTTCTTCCTCGGATGTCTTCTTTTTGTTCCTTAGTTTTGGTGTTCCTTCTGGGGCATCTCAGTTCAGAGGTTTGTACGTGCAGATTTCCAAAGCATACGTGTAATGTCCCATGTACCTGCAGTAGCTAAAAAGCTGTTTCTACTAGCTGGATGTCTGGTCATTGGGCGGAGGACTTCCCACATGTAAAGAATACTGCAACATAGAAGAGAACATCATCTGTGGTTATCGTAAGGTTTTACACAACTTTTTCTTTTTTCTAGTGAACTGTTCTTTATTTTTTCTGTGTCTCAAACATTTCCTTTAACATTGGGAAAGGCTTCACTGGTATAGTCTCTCTCTGGGCTTTATTATCAGAAGAATGAGAAGCAGAATCCCATTTTGTTTGGTAGCTCACCTTTTTGGACAAATTTTTTCATTTT
The DNA here is from genome assembly GCF_019279795.1 of Protopterus annectens. Lineage (NCBI taxonomy): Eukaryota > Metazoa > Chordata > Ceratodontiformes > Protopteridae > Protopterus > Protopterus annectens. The sequence continues at coordinate 804,753,786 of NC_056750.1, read as the reverse complement.
CTAATGTTCTGCATCACAAATGGTTGTGGTATTGTATGGGGAAGTCAGGAGTGTCAGAGAAGTCGGGAGTGTCTGAGAAGTATGTAAGAGTGATACAGGATATGTACGAGGGTAGTGTGACAGCAGTGAGGTCTGTGGGAGTGACGGATGCGTTTAAGGTGGAGGTGGGGTTACATCAAGGATCAGCTCTGAGCCCTTTCTTATTTGCAGTGGTGATGGACAGGTTGACAGATGAGATCAGACAGGAGTCCCTGTGGACTATGATGTTTGCAGACGACATTATAATCTGTAGTGAGAGTAGGGAACAGGTGGAGGAGACCATGGAGAGATGGAGATATGCTCCAGAGAGAAGAATGAAGGTCAGCAGGACTAAGACAGAATATATGTGTATGATTGAGAGGGAGAATAGATGAATGGTGAGGATGCAAGGAGTAGAGGTGGCGAAGGTGGATGAGTTTAAATACTTGGGATCAGTAGTTCAGAGTAACGGTGAGTGTGGAAGAAAGATGAAGAAGAGTGGAGGCAGGATGGAGAAGTGTGTCAAGAGTGATTTGTGACAGACTAGTACCAGTAAGAGTGAAAGGGAAGGTCTACAAGAGGGTAGTGAGACCAGCTATGTTATATGGGTTAGAGACAGTGGCATTGACAAAAAGGCAGGAGTTAGAGCTGGATGTGACAGAGTTAAAGATGTTAAGATTTGCACTGCGTGTAAGGGTGGACAGGATTAGGAATAAGTATATTAGAGGGTCAGCCCAGGTTGGAAGGTTTGGAGGCAAAGCCAGAGAGGCAAGATTACGTTGGTTTGAACATGTGCTGAGTAGGGATGCTGAGTATATTGGGGGAAAAAAGATGCTAAGGATGAAGCTACCAGGTAACAGGAAAAGAGGAAGGCCTAAGATAAGGTTTATGGATGTGGTGAGAAAGGACATGCAGGTGGTTCTTGTGACAGAGCAAGATGCAGAGGACAGGAAGAAATGGAAACGGATGATCTGCTTTGGCGACTCCTAACGGGAACAGCTGAAAGAAGATGATGATCACAAAAGGTTTTGACTCTAGGAAAAAATATTCCAGCTAGATACAGCAGCTTGAATCTCTGACCTGCTTCTCAGCATTCCCTGAATGCTGCAGTAAATTTACTTTTCTGCCTGGTGTACAGTGAGTAATCATTTTCCACAAACACTCTGTTTCCCACTTTTAGTACTTTAGTACTTTGCCCTTCTGCCACAGTTTTGTCAGAATCAACTCCTCCAGCTGGTAGGAATGCATCTTTACTATTAAAGGTCTGGGCTGCTTTCTCATGGCCAGATTTGGAGCCTACACAGTGTGTGCCATTTCATTTAACACCTCCTGGTGTGGAATACCATTCCAGTTGCTTGCTTGTGCTTTCTTAAAATGAGTACAGTCAGTACCTTCCAGTTTCTCTGGTACAGCAGAAAATCTCCTCAGGTTTTCCCTATGTGGTCTGTCTTCTAATTCAACTTTTTTGAACCCTCTCTTATTGAGCAGTCTTGTACTCGGCCAACATTTTCTTCATTTCGGCCTTTGATATTTGCGTTTTTATCCACTCATCTGAGCATCTGTTTAAAGCTGCTTACATTTTTCAGCCTTTTGTTGTTTGAGTTTATATAATCCTTGAGTGTTTCATTTATTTTAATGAGCTCTGAGCACATTTTACTTATTTTTTCCTCAAGTTATTAAAATCATGGTTTACACCAAAGCTGGTCCTTGAACTGCTTTTTGCCAAAAAGCTGCAGGGTTCCTCCCAGCCAGTGTTTTCCCCTTGTGAATTTGTTTTTTGCTGCTGTCCAGGCAGTGTACTTGCGATTTACTGAAATTAACCCAAGAAAACAAATTACTTGCTTTTCTGAGTTTTTCACACATGGAGCGATGAAATTAAGCTATTATTCAGTGTGCAGCAGCAACCTTTGAAGTCCGGAGGCACTGTCACCATTCAACCAAATACTATACTCACAGGAGACTTTATCACTCTATAGGTTCATACTAGGCTATCTTTCCTTCATACTAGGCTATCTGCCCTAGGGCATTTATAAGCCTAGCCAGAGTGTGTTTGGCTTTCGCCACCCATTTTAAAACAATTTTGCTATGCCCTTTTTCGAGGTTAGTATACTGTGCCTCTGTCTAACAGTGACACAGAAGTGATACCCGGGGTAAACCTACGATCTCCCATCCACTAATCAAGATTCCTCTTGAAGAGAGTCAATGAGGGACTCTGCCTAACCTGGACTGGGATTTTTTTCCAGAGTGAAGGGAGCCTCTGGGTTATGAATCTGTCCCTCCAGCATGTCCTATTTATTTCAGTATTGAGGTTCAAGTCTCTCGAGTGCATAGCTCAATGGGATTTGGATTTTCTGAGGTGCAGCATGTCCATTAATTCCGGGTTGGACATGGCTTTATACGTCAGGCACAGATCGCCTCTGAGCAGGCGGTATGCCACTGAGTAGAGCTGAAGTTTCTTTAACCGGGCAGCATATGGCATCTGTTTGAGCCCTTTGATCCTCTTGGTGAGGTACTTTTGGGGTCTTTCCAATTGCTGCAGGTGTCTGGTAAGGTACATCCCAAAAGGGGCATTGTACTCAATTATGGGCCTGATGAGGGATGAGTAAAGAGGCACAATGACCTCCCCTGATCTAGATGTGAATCCCTTCATGATTAGGTGGGCTATATAAAATGTTTTTCTAACCACTTTGGCCATGTGGTTGTCAAATGAGAGATTATCAACTTGGGTCCCCAGGTCCCTAATTGCTTCTTCCGAACTTAATGGATTACCACCTATGTGGTAATTTGTGGGCACTTTGTTTTTGCCAGAGGGGATGACTATACACTTTTTGGCGTTTAGCTTGAGGCCATGACTCTGGCACCAGTTGTCTGTTTCTATGAGGCCCTTTTGGAGGATGCTTGTGTCAGCTGGAGTGTCGATTATGGCGCCCAGTTTGCAGTCATCTGCAAACTTGGTTAGCCACAGTCCTTCCGTGTTGGCCTGTACCTCCGAGAAATATATACTGAACAAGAGAGGTCCCAGGACTGAGCCTTGTGGGACGCCACTTGTAACTGGTTTGGAGTCTGACATGGCTCCAGCAATTCTAACCATGTGGGTTCTGTCCTTGAGCCAGTTTGCAACCCATCTAGTGACATAGGGGTTTACATTTAAGCTGGTGAGCTTATCTATAATGCCCGAGTGGGGTATTGTATCGAAGGCTTTTGCGAGGTCCAGGTAGGCTGTGTGGACCACCTTCCCCTCGTCAATGGCCTTAGTGACTGTTTCAAAGAAATCAACCAGGTTTAAGAGGCAGGATCTGCCCTTAACAAAGCCAAACTGTCTGTAGGTCCCCAATATCTTTATTTATGAGGTCCATGATGATCCTTTCCATAGTTTTGCAGACCAAGCTAGTCAGGCTTATGGGGCGATAGTTTCCAGGATCCGTTGAGGCACCACCTTTGTGGAGAGGGACCACTGTTGCTGTACACCACTCTTTGGGTACATATCCTGTAGTAAGGCTGAGATTGAACAGTAGTTTTATGTTTGGGTTTAGCTGCTCTTGGAGTTCATGTAGGATGCAGCCCGGGACACCATCTGGTCCATTGATGCTGTGTTTTTTGCTTTGGAGAGGGCAGCTCTTACCTGAGCATCTGAGATGTCAGGGGGGCAGCACTCTGCTGAGATAGATATTTGCCCTTTTGGTGGGGAATATAAACTGTGAATCCTCTGTGACCCCAAATTTGTAGGTGCAGAGATTCCTAGACTTTGTAAACACAAACACCCTGGACCAGTTGGTGCATATTGGATATGGTAATCACAAATATGAGAATGCAGTTTTATGTCCTCTCTGATAGGGCCAGACCACAAAGCAGTCTCTTTTGAAATAAAAATTAATTCTGTAAATACAGAAAGCCCTGTAACAGTTAGAAATTATTCCAAGGAAATCTGCTATTTGTTAAATAATGATCTGTCAAAATTTCAAGCTCCTCCAAACCCAGAAAACACAGCAGCTTGTGCGGAATTATTCATGGAAGTTCTGTAGAGTCATGTCAGTGACTGTACAAATACTGCTATGCCTACCAGAAGTAAGGCCAAAACGGAACTAAAAAAAAAAATAAAATAAAAAATCTCTGGTGGAATGTAAAATTAAACCTATACAACAAAAGAAAAAAAGTTATAGGTTCATATGTAGGTACTAGGCTATCAGCCCAAGGGCTTATGTAAGCCTAGCGAACAGGGTTTCCTGGCTTATGCCACACAAGAAAGTTATTTTCCTGTGCCACTGTCGAGCAGAGACGCAGAAATGATCCCTGGGGTGTATTTCCTATTTCCCATCCACTCCTCAAGATTTTTCTTGAAGAGTGCCAATGAAGAACTTTGCTTGACATAGATGGGTAGCCTGTTCCAGAGTATGGGAAGTATCTGGGACAGGAATCTATCCCTCCAGCATGTCCTGTTTATTGTGGTGACAAGGTTTAGGCCCCTAGAGCATGTAGCTCGGAGGGATTGGGATTTCTTTAGGTGTAGCATGTCCAGCAGCTCTGGGTTTGACATAGGTTTATATGTTGGGCAGAGATCACCTTGGAGAAGGCAATATGCTACAGAGTAAAGCTGGAGTTTTTTGAGGCGGTCAGTGTAGGGCATTTGTTTGAGGCCAGTAATCCTCTTTGTGAGGTACTTCTGTGGCCTTTCCAGCTGCTGCAGATGTCTTGTGAGGTACATTCCAAAAGGGGCGTTGTACTCTATAATGGGTCTAATGAGTGTCGAGTAGAGGGAAACCATGAGCTCTCTCTTCCTGGATGAGAACCCTTTCATGATGAGGTGTGCCACGTAGGACTTCTGACTACTGTGGCGATGTGACTATCAAAGGAGAGACTACTGTCCACCTGGGTCCCAAGGTTTCTTATCATGCATTTGGTGTTAAGTAGATTGCTACCTATGTGGTAGTTCATGGGTACAGAGTTTTTACCAAAGGGGATGACGCTGCACTTTTTGGCACTGAGCTTGAGGCCATGGCTCTGACACCAGGCATCTGTCTCAGTGAGGCCCTTCTGTAGGATGTCGCCATCATTTGGGGACTTGACTATGGCTCCTAGTTTGCAGTCATCTGTGAACTTCGTTAGCCAGAGGCCTTCTGTGTTAGCCTGTACGTCAGAGAAGTAGATACCAAACAAGAGAGGTCCCAGGATGGAACCCTGTGGAACTCCCAATTGCCACTGCTTTGAGGTCCGATTTGGAGTCTGCAGCTTTTACAGTGTGGGTTCTGTCAGTGAGCCAGTTGGCAACCCATCTTGTGACATAGGGATTTATACCTACTTTTAGTGAGTTTAGCTATAATTCCAGAATGGGGGGATGGTGTCGAAAGCCTTGGCGAGGTCAAGATAGGCTGTGTGAACCATCTTACCCTCGTCTACGGCTTTGGTGACTGCCTCAAAGAAGTCTATCAGGTTCAGGAGGCATAGTCTGCCTTTCACAAACTCGAACTGGGTGGGATCCAGAGTTTGGAGGTTACCAATATCTTTTGTATATGAGTTTATAGTTAAAATTAGGAAGTGTAATACCAGAAAAAAATAGTATCTCATCAAACTAAGAGGACTAAATTAGTCGTAAGCAAATTTTGAGTTAAAGGCAGCATGAAAGTATGGTGTACTGTTGGTAAATAAAACCACATTCACAGAACTGGGAGATGTAGCAAATCTGGCTGACAAATTCAGCTCCAGTTATATCCCTACCTCCAGCTGCCCCCCCCCCCCCCCCCCCAGTAATAACATCAAACTTTAATCCCACCAGCTGTCAGTAGGAAGCAAGTCTGGCATGCCGCCTCTAAGGCCAAAGAGTATAGGTATCCCAGGATGCCTCTTAAATAGCCTGAAATATGACCTGCCAAGGCCACTGGTGTCACTATTCAACCATAGCCTCCACACAAGTCATTCTTTCATTTGTGAGGCATGGTCATTCCTCTGCACAAGGGCAGACCATCAACGGATGTTGGGAACTATAGGCCCATTAGATTGTGTAGTCTCTTCTGCAAAGCCATGGGACAAATTTTCACAGAAATGATTAACAATAACATAGGAAACCTTTGGAACTAGACCCAACCCAGTTTGGTTTCATCAAAGGTAGGTCATGCCTACTGAACCTGATGGACTTCTTTAAGAAGGTCACCAAGGCAGTGGATGAGGGCAGAATGGTTCATGTTGCCTAGCTAATGCATTTGATACAATACCCCTCTTGGGCATTATAAACTCTCAGAATTGGGCATAAACCCCCTAATGCAACCCTCTGGATAGCCATCTGGCTCACAGACATGACCTAGGAAGTTAGGATTGGAAAGATCACCTCCACAAAGAGGCCAGTCACCAGTTGAGTCCTCCCAGGACTCTGTGCTGAATCTGCTCCTTTACAGCATCTGTTTTTCAGAAGTCAAGGGTCTCTGGCTTAAATTTGCAGATGTTCGTGTTTCACTGTTGCAGTCCTAACCAATGGGTTATCTGGCTCCCGGTAGCCCTCGATTGGCCAGAATACCAAAGGTAAGTAAATATGACATCGGCTGTTGTCGGTTGTGAAAGGACGTCAGAACATCTGATACAAAAGGAGGCAGCCGATGTCACTTCCTCAGTCTTCCTTGCCACGGAGCCTGAAGCAGAAGCAATTTTGGACGAGTGCCGGTCGGCCGTTTACCTTTTTTTGGCTTCTGACTACAGAGTTGACGTCAACTACAGCTAAGTACCCCATTGGGGATCCCCTTTTCTTGCCTTAACGAATGTCAGAAAAAGTTAACAGTTGTCTTGCCTGTGGAAAGCAGATTCCCCAAACAGATTTTCATTCCTATTGTATTATTTGTTTAGGCCTTGACACGACGTTCCTAACTGAACTCTGTGCTTCCTTTAATCCGTGTACTATTTGTCATTGGGCTAAGCTTTTAGCTAAGCATTTCGGAGTGCAGCCTAAGTTTGTCGGTGTGGCGTCCGCTGGTCTTCAGGCTGCAGATGTTCCTAAGAAGCTTAAGGATAAGGACCGCGACAGGCTTCAGAGGGTCAATTCTTCCGATGATAAGTTGGTCATCAGCCCTGCAGTAGCCAGTGAGGTGCCTTTGCAACCCCTGCAGTCCACTGATTTTTCAACCGCTGGCCTCGGTTGAGGCCATTTCAGAGTCCCCGAGGCCTCCGGCTTCCATTTTGTCTTCGGACCTTCCGCCTCTTTAGCTGGATCTGGAGCCATTAAACTGGCGCCGGTTTTTGAGGCTTCCGTTCTTCATTTTGACAGCAGGCTCTTACCGACTACCTCTTCCTCGACTTTGGCAGTGGCCAAGCCTCCTGAGTCCTTCAGACTTGCAAGTAAATTCTCCAGTCATAAGCCTGTGAAGACATCGGCTCCAGCTTCCTCACATTCCTCTCCATCTCAAATGGTTAGAATGGCTAATGACCTTTTGACTCTTATTGGGTGTTCACAGCCTCCTCCTTCAAAAAGGGGTAGGGATGTTTCTCCAGAAGTTTTATCTTATTCAGATTTTGATACTTCTAGCATTTCTGCTGATGAAGAGGAAGTCCCAGGTTTTTTCTCCTTTTGAGGATTTAGATGCAGATGCAGAGGAATCCATTCCATCTGCTTCTCCTCCAGAGGATTTCTTTTAGTGATACTTTGAATACTGTCAGGGAGCATTTTAAATGGGGAAAGTCAGGATTGTACCCAACCTAAGAAAAGGATCGGTGAGTTTTTGGATTTGCCTCAGCATATGCCTCTGGCTTTTCCTCCAGTGTTGGAAGTGGTTGATGATGATTTTCTGGAAAATTCCTTGATTCCGAATTCTGTTCCTTCTGCTCCCAGGAAACCTGACAGGTACTATAGAGTCCCTGATTCTCATTTGTTTCTTTTCAGGAATCCGTTGGCTGATCAGAGGTTATTTCTCAAGGCCCTAAATGATTTAAGGCCACTGTTACCAAGAATCCTGTTCCTTCTGATAGGGAACCTAGATAGGTGGGGTAAAAAAGTTTATACCTTTGCCACTCTTGCTATTAGGTCTACTAATTGCCTTTTTCATATGCTTTGGTATCAGCAGCACACCTTGGAGGCTATTAAGTCAAAGATTGCAGGTGTGCCTCTTTTGGCAGAGAGTAAGGATATGCAGGATTTGCTGAATTCTGCCAGTCCCGTCAATAAACCTTCATTACATTGTAGTTTTGACATTCTAGAAGCTTCCTGCAGGGCGACAGCTACTGGATCTGTTATTGGAAGGCATGCTTGGCTCGGGGAACAGCCCCTTCCAGAGCCTGTCAAATCTAAGCTTTTAGATGTACCTTTACATAAGGACAGTCTTTTTGTCAGCAAAGCAGAGGAAGTGCTCCAGAAGATGGAGGATAAGACCAAGTCAATGCAAACTGTTAGACTTTCTGCAAGTTCAACCTCCTCGCTTCAGCCGGAATTACCCTTCTAAGAGTTGGATGTTTCCTGATACCAGCAGATAGAACCGCTCTAGGACTAGAGGTTACAAATCTTCTAGGCGGCAGGTGGCTACCCCTCAAAGGTCTAAGCGATGGCATGCTTCCACTTCTAAGGTGGGGGAAGTTCTAAGCCTACATCTCAAGCCAAGCATTCTCAATGACTCTGTCCAACTTCTGGCTATTCCTGCTTGTCCGGAGTTTCCTTTAGGGGGAAGGTTGGCCATTTCTGCAAATGTCTGGGCCACCATCACAGACTACAAATGGGTAATCAGAACTGTATCCCTAGGGCACAGGTTTTCTTTCCACACCTTTCCGGTGCCCAGAGGATACCCGAACACTCCTCCAAACCAAAGGGCAGAAGTAGAAAAGCAAATTTTGTGTCTGTTACGTCTGGGAGCAATAGATTCAGTTCCAGCTCAGCAGGTAGGCCAGGGCTTCTATTCCAGACTTTTCTTAGTTCCAAAAAAAGAAGGCACCCGGCGTCCTATGCTAGATCTATCCATTCTGAGCTCTTTCTCGGTAATTCCCAAGTTCATAATGCTTACTGTGCATCATTTGCTACCAATGTTAGACAAGGACTCCTGGCTGGTAACTTTGGATCTCAAAGAAGCTTATCTGCACATACCTATCAGGGAAAGTTGCAGGCAATACCTTCGTTTCAGAGTGGGCAAGCAACATTATCAATTCTCTGCACTGCTCTCTGGCTTATCTACTGCTCCCAGAGTTTTCACAAAGTGCCTGGCTCCAGTCATTTGCTTTTTGCAGAAGAAAATTCAGATTTATCCATACTTGGATGACTGTTTAATTCAAGCAAATTCTTGGGAACGGCTGTTAAAGGATCTGGAATTTGTAAATAGTCGTCTTTCTTCCCTGGGTTACACTCTCAATGAGGGAAATTCAAAAATGGTTCCAACCAAGGAGATAACATTCCTGGGAGCGAGTCTGAACACAGCCGCCCAGATGATATATCTCACCCAAGAGAAGCAGGCAAGTCTTTCAATTGGATTTGGCAAGCCTGTCCCAGCTCCCTGCAAGGAAATACCTGCAGGCCCTGGGATACATGGCCTTTTGCATTCTCATGAGGTACCATTGCAATTTCCTCATATGCAGTCTTGCATATGGAATCGAGAACTTTTGGTGTCAACACACACAGGACCTGGATATATGATAATCCCTCTGCTTCCATGTCTGCAGACAGAGTTTCTATGGTGGGCGACAACCTGCCTACAAAACAAAGGCATGCCTTTTTGCCCACCTCCTGCCATTCAAGTTCTTACCATGGACGCATCGGACTATGCCTGAGGAGCTCACCTGGATGGCAGATGCATACCGGGACGTTGGAACGCCCAGCAGATGCACTTGCACATAAACCTGAAGGAGTTGATTGCAGTTCAGCAGGCCTTACTGGCTTTCAAGCATCGTCTTTCTCCAGGAACTCTGCTTGTCAGAACAGACAACACCACAGTCGTGGTACATAAACAGGGAGGGGCTCATTTTTACCCCCTGTGCAGAGAGAGCATTATTTTCTGGTCCACAGCAGCATCCTTGGGCCTGCATTTCCTAGCTCACTTTCTTCCAGGGAGACTCTATGTTTTGGCAGACCAGTTGAGCAGACAGACCCTGGATCCTCACGAGTGGCAACTGAACAGAGCAGTCTTTTTTACAACATCATTCAGCATTGGGGCACACCTCAGGTGGATCTTTTCTCCTCCCCAGACAACCACCTTCTGTCACTTTTTTTTTTTTTTTGCACCAGACAGCATCACATCAAGGCCTGGAGAGTGGATGCTTTGTCGATCCCTTGGACGCTTCTGTCAGTTTATGCCTTCCCTTCTCTTCTTCCCAGAGTATTATTGAAGATCAGGGACGAAAGACCAATGACCATTCTCATAGTTCCAGATTGGCCCAGACAACATTGGTATTCACTGCTTCGCAGTCTCTCCCAATTTCCTACTTGGCATCTTCCTCTGAAACCAGATCTTTTGGTTCAGGAAGGGGGAAACATTCTACATCCTCAACTTCAGCCTCCATTTGGCAGCATGGCTCATTGTATGAATCGATCCATTTCTTCTTCTCTTTCCCAGCAGGTGGTTGACTTACTTCAGGCGGCCTATCACTAGGACGTCCTACGCTGATAAATGGGAAAGATTCTCACTGGATGCAGGCTAGAGGGGAATCTTCTTCTCAGCCTACTTTTCCTCTGATCCTGGAATACTTGGCTGATTTGCTTCAAGGTGGTCTTTCTTTTTCCTCTATCAAGATCCATACTTCAGCCATTTGTTTGTTCTTTTGAGCAACCCATTTTCTCTCATCCCCTGATGAAAATGTTTCTCAGAGGTGCTTGCAACTTCAAACCTCCCAGAAGGGCACCTACTCCAGCCTGGGATCTTAATTTTGTTTTAGAGAAATTCACTCTTGCCCCTTTTGAGCCAGCTGCCACTGCAGATTTAAAGTTTATCTCTTGGAAAACTGCATTCCTCTTTGCTATAACTTCAGCAAAGAGAGTTTCGGAGCTGCAAGCTTTGATGGCTGGGAGCCTTTTCTTGTTTTCCATGCAGGTCGTGTCTCTCTGAGAACCAATCCCTCTTTTATGCCTAAGGTGGTTTCTAGCCTGACTCTTAATCGGTCCATACACCTTCCTACTTTCTTTCCTAATCCTCGAAATAGAGGTGAAAGGATCCTACATTCTCTTGATGTGCACAGACAGCTCAAGTTTTATCTGGACAGGACTAAAGACCTTCAGAAATCTCCACAGCTATTGGTCAGTTTTGCCCCTGGAGCTCAGGGCAAAGCTGTCTCTAAGCAAACCATTTCTATGTGGATTGCACATTGAATTACTTTGTTGTTCTTTTATGGCAAGATTCCTCTTCAAGGGGTTAGGACCCACTCCACAAGAGCAGCTTCCTCTTCTGCAGCCTTTTTAAGGGGTGTCCCTACTAAAGACATTTTAGAGGCTGCCACATGGTCTTCTGTTCACACTTTCACAAAGCATTATAATTTGCCTTTGTTTTCTTGAGCCAGGGCAGGGTTTGCCACTGCTGTTCTGCAGGGCATTCTCTCCAATCCTTGATTCTGTTGGGGCCTCCTCCCTCTTCTCTGGGCTTTGGTAATCAACCCATTAGTTAGGACTGCAACAGTGAAACACTATGAACATAGTACAGTTGTGTACACTTGCCATAAATGTAGATGTTAGAGTGTATTCACTGTTGCAGTCCTGGTTTCCCTCCCTCCTTCCCCCTTTTTTGGTCCTCTCCTGCTCTCCTTTCCTAAGGTGCAGGCTGAATCTGGTTTACTTTACCAAAGTTACTTTGTTTTTGGTTTAAGCCTTGCTTTTTTGGGGCTTCTGACTGTTATGGCAAGAAAGACTGATGAAGTGACGTTGGCTGCCTCCTTTTTGTATTGGACATTCTGATGTCCTTTTACAACCGACAGCCGATGTCATATGTACTTACCTTTGGTATTCTGACTGATCGAGGGCTACTGGGAGCCGGCTAACCCATTGATTAGGACTGTAACAGTGAATACACTCTAACATCTACATTTATGGTAAGTGTACACAACTGTACTATATTGCTCCTAGCTTGCAGTCATATCCCCCCCCAAAGATACTAGCATCTTAACAGGAAGGTCTAAGACAAATGACTAGTGCCAAAGCCATGGGCTTAACTCCATGCCAGGATATGCTTAATAGTACCTTTTGGGAAGTCTGCCCCTCTGAGAAGCTCCCTTATTGATAAAACACCCCTAAAAGAGAGAGTTATCAGGGATTTTGAGACTGCTGCAGGTAGTAACCTGGCTTTTGACTAACGTGTCTAAGGTTGTAAGATAATCATTCTGTCTCTCTGTTTTAAAGTAAGGGTATGGCATCAAGGTTCAAGAAAGTCATTGTGTCACTGTATTCAGACCCATCATTGAGTACAACGTCCCCTGCAGTACGTAACTGACCAGACACGTGCAACAACTGAAGGGTCCAAAGAGGTTCCGCATAAAAAGAATACAGGACATAAATGCAGCCCTGTGCAGATTGCCTCAAAACCATATCTTTATACGGTTTCCCACAGACTGCCGAGAGGCAAGTTTATAGCTGGCATACTAGGCATCCTTGGATCCCACTCTGGACTGTTCATATCCACCAGAATGAATGGCATCAGAACTGCTAGATCCAAGGATTTAAACTTGCTTGCAACTGACACATACCTGCCCCCCATGTCTTATCAGAGAATCTCCATTCTCTGCAATAGGCTTGCTGAAATTCATGTGAATTAGAGCCCTTCCCTAATGCTTTTAAAGCACAGCCTAGTCTACTGCATGGGAAATTGGAATTCCACCCCCAGTTTGACACCTGTGTCTCTAATGGATATAGGCAGCTGTTAAATTATGGCCTAATTAACCTACACCCTTAAAATAACCTCTAAGGCACAATACCTATTGGGCTGGATGGCTAGGGTTATAAAGGCCATTGTGATCATTATAGCAATAACCCACGCCTGGGTGTGGGTAATGCTAAATTTACCCACGGTTGGTGTGGTTTGGTCCCGAGGCGGCCCGGACCAAACAAAGCCAACCGTGGGTAAATTTAGCATTACCACCAGGCGTGGTTGCTATTATATGACATTATTTAAGAAAAGAAACTATTACTTTTCTTAAATAATGGCATAATATAATGCCTGTTTACTGCCCTTCCGCAGATGTCTGGCATCCGCGGCAGTTCTGATGTACTGCGTGCCTGCGCGGTACATCAGAGTTGAGCAAAAGCAACGGAGAAAGCAAGATCTCCGTTGCTTTTTGCTATGTTAAATGAGTTTAACATAGCGAGACAGTTTAAAATAAGCAGCGGACATCTCCGTTGCTTATTTTAAAACTGTCTCGCTATGTTAAACTCATTTAACATAGCGAGACAAAAAGCAGCGGAGATCTTGCTTTCTCCGTTGCTTTTTAAACACTATCTCGCTATGTTAAATGGGTTTAACATAGCGAGACAGCTAAAATAAGCAGCGGAGATCTCCGTTGCTTATTTTAAACTGTCTCGCATGTTAAACCCATTTAACATAGCGAACAATGTTTAAAACGAAGTTATACTAATGGAAAAAAGTCCGGGCGACCGGACCTTTTTCCATTAGTATAACTCTATTTACAACGGGCACGCTGGCCAATCAGCGTGCACGTTTTGGGGGGTCATGGTATAATAGAGCAGTATACATCTATGAGCCTATAAATTCCTCATATTGGTAGAAAATAACAATCTATGCTTGGTCCTCCCCACCATAGCCAGTCCTGTAATAGTCCAAGTTAGTGTCTGAAACCAAGTCTGCAGTGGCACAGCCTCTCAACTGCCCGGAAGTTTGCAGAACATCCAGATTTTTGCCTGCTATTTTTGGTCTTTCCTCTTAAAATTGAAGTCAGTAAATAAGACATGCATTTGATTTTCAGACTGCATCTCCTTCAGAAAATGTATGCCAGTGCAAGACCATATTATTCTGTCAGTTTTCTAAGTTTGCAAAAGTGATTGTCAAAATCTAACCTTTGTATCCACCGTTATTTTTGGCTTTGTCTAGATTTATTGTGCTAAGAGCTTGAGAGGTGGTGGAAACCTAACCAGGCTGACGCAGATTGTTCTTGAGGTTGATTTTTTTTTTTTTTTTTTTAAGCAATTTCCATGCAGCAGTTGTGAATATAAAGATGTAATGTTGTTGCAGTGTATTTGCAATATAAATGGTTACTTTAACAGTGTGTATTTACGTTAGTTGGCATACTTTGTTTTCTTAACTGGGAAACTTTTTTTCTGAAGTGACACTGGAAGAACCAAGTTTGACTTTGGTAGTCAGATGATTAATGTGATTGTCACTGTTGAAGTGACGCACCTGGCCCCATGTGCAAAATAGAAAAAAGGGTTCTGGATGGATGGAAGGATGCAGTAACCAAAAGCATAGTTTCCAATGTATGTATTCCTTGATAATCTGCTATGTTTTTTTTTTTTACATTGGCGATTTCTATATAATTATGTAAAAATAGTTTTTGTAGTAATCTTTTGAGCCCATGCCATAGCTGAAAAGGGCCTTGTGGCCTGTCCTCCTTCCTGATTTTTAAATGTTTTTATGTATTTAATTTCTACAGAACACTGGGAACAGTGTTTGCATTCCTTTCTAGCCTTCACATGGTCTTGTCAAATAATTAACTTTGTTTATCTTAAGTCCTGAAAAGCTGTATGTTGGGAGGAGAGTTGAATTTAGGGAAGTGCTCTTGTGTTGTGCATGTTTCTGTAAGGGGGGGAGGGGTACGTTTACTGTCATGGATGGAACATTTCTCATTGAGTTGTTAGTGTGACTGAGTGAGTAAGGAGAGGCTGTGTGCGCGTTTCCTTCAGCAACTGCTTGTTGTGTAGCGCTGCTTTTGTCGAAGGACTCTTTCACTGATGTCAGGTGCATGGAGGACTGTCGATTATCACTGGCAAGAAATCTATGGGTCAGTCTGAAACTTTATTGTAGGCTCTTCATAGAAATTGTGTGGCGGTGACTCTTGGCTGTATTATTTGCATGAGCAGGTAATCTAAGCAGGATAGTGTGGGTACTTTTGCTGTGTGCTAATTCAGTGAATTAATAGTTTTATCCATGGTTGAAATAATAGTACAGATGTAGCTGGTGAAAACTGAATTGCCTTGTAATTCATGGAAGTCAGTAATTTAACTTGTATGCTTGAAAAAGGTCTTCAGTCTATTGCAGTTACTTGGTTAACAGATGTATAAATAGACAGACATGGCCAGTTCAGTATAAAATGTACTTTTCTGTACAAACCTTATAGGTATTAAGCTGATGTATTTATTTCAGGTAAGCTTCAGAAGTTGTATAAGTGACCGTTGCTGTACTGTACATTCAAGTGTATGTTTCTATACACGTGTACACAAGCAGACATATATAATTTGAAAAAGACGGGTATTGCATTGTTTTAAGTCAAGATAAGGCTGATTACAGATGTTGCTACTTTGAAGGGAATGTCCATTTTATTCTGTTAAGTGTGTGTGTATATACACTCGCATGCATACTTGTAAACATTAAGAGACAGAGCTACTAGTTATCCGTTGCAGAACTGGTTTCAGAATGTGTTAATTCAAGGTAAACTTGTGAGTCCTTAGCTGATGGCATGCTAACTTAAATGTCAGATTGCATTGCTGGCTTCTTTGATTCAGATGTCACTCGTTGCTGTCAATCAGGTTGGGTAGATTAGGTGGAATCGAGACCTTTTTTGATATATAGTTCAATCACAGTAATTCTCCAATGGTGTAAAGGACTCCCAGGCAAAACCAAAATTCTCAAAGTAAAAGAGACCAAAAGTCCAACATCCAATGATTTAATAAGGCATATGCAATAAAACAATAAAAATGGCAGAGCTTTTGAGTAACAATACTCTTTCGCAGTGCATCGTGTGTGTGCTCTCAGTGTACGTACGTATGTATGTATATACAATATGGTTGTGTAATATATGTAGTATTTAAGTAATGGGCTTGAAAGGTGGTTCCTTCTTTAACTGGGGGGTGGGGTGGGGTGGTGATAATGTTATGGGTTCTGTGGCCAGTTGATCACTTGTAGGAATACGACCCAGGTAACATAAGGGGGATGAAGATTCATGATGAATAAAGTCTACCCAGCTTGTATCATTTACTTCTGTCTGCAATATGATTATGCCAACATTTTAATTCAGCTATACTTTGACCTACAGTAACTTTTTAAATCTTTTTTTCTTTATTACATATGCTATTTCTGCTTAATATCTGGGCCTTTATTGTATTGGAGTTTATTTTAAATGATGTAATATTTAATATTAATCTCGTAGCTATTTTTCTATCTGAATCAGACTTGTTCAATAGACAGAATTGTAGCTGAATTTCTGTAATTGAATCTTTGCTCGATTCACATAGATGGCATATTGTAGAATGCATCAGCTGTCTAACCATGCATATCGTTGCCCAGAACAGTTGAAATGCAATTGCACTGCATTCACTTCTGTGAAAACAATTGATAACACAACTGTGCTTTTCATTGAAGTGGAATAGATTGAAACTTTTTAGACGAGCAAGCACCTTGCATCTCCATTTAAAGGGACCCATCCCCCAAACAGTATGCCTTGGTTGGGAACATTCACTGTTTTGTTTCAAGGAACTCAGAAACATGGGGCAGACTTTGTCTATCTTGTAATTTTTTTGGGGGGGGGCAGTAAGATATTGGGCAAGTTAAAGCACTTCACCTTTCATCTAACCTAGCCTAATCTCACCGGTTCCTTTCATGTGATGTAGCATGTATCTTTTGATTTCATATCCTGAGTGTTAATGTCTTACCAGAATTTAAGTAACTATCTTGACGTTTTTCATGTGTTGTCTGTTATTACCCAGACTTTTATCTGTTTTGTTCCATACATTTTAATTTTACACATTGCAATACCCTGTTTTGCATTGTTGGAATTTTGTTTGTACCACCAGTACCTTGTGACAGCTTTTGTCACTCAGATCAAATAATGAAGTAGATGGTGTTAGCGTCTCCTTTTGTTGCTTAATTTTGTTCTGCACGTAGTCTTCTTCCTTGCACTCTCTAGTATTCTGTCAGTGTTGGACATGTTACGACACGTTCAGATCACTTGTCTGCCCCCTGAAGCCTTTCCAGTAATCTGGAGCAGTGATTATTTTTCATCTGTTCTGTTTGGCCCATGGAAGTAACTGGCAAACATTGTTTTGTAGAAATAATTCCGCTGTCGCATTTGAATCGTATGGTAGAATATTTGTGGTGATTCCTTCCGTGGGTCAACATTTAAGACTTAGAAGTTTTATTTCCTTCTGTCTCGCTATTTTATCTGGTTGGGTAATGCTTTGCCGTGCCAGTATGCCTGGGAAGCTGTGATTCCTCTCTGGTCCTTCCCGCAGTATTTAAATTAGACATTAAAAGGTGGCATTCATTTTTATCCTTGACTTGGTTCTTGAGTTTCTGTATACCCACTGGCTGTTTATTTGGAGAGGAGGAGATTCCTCTTAGTTTGTTACATACCACCCCCTTCCCCAGTAACCTGCTCTTGTTCTATAACTGAAAGTTCCAATTCACCTGTGTATGCATGCTTTGTGTTTGTGTATATCCTGCTGTCCAGTTTTGAGTCTTATCCAACTGTTTCAACAACCCAATGAACAGGTATTGCCATCCACAATTTACCTCTGTAATTACTTGCAAGTCGATTAAATCTGCCTTTTACAGATTGTTTGCTAGGAATATACTTTCTCTGTCCTTGCCATGTAGTCTCTGGTAATGTAGTTAGACCAATTGCAGTTAACAAAACAAGCACGACTTCCTCATTAAATAGTAAAGTTTTTACCATGTCGTCATCATTTTGACTCAGTTCACCAAGTAGCCATCTAAGAAAAATCATCATCGGGGTTACTTGCGGACCATGGTCTTCATGTGGATAAGTTCTGCCCCTGCCCAGGCGTTTTGGCAGATGCCGTGCCTGGAGTATTAGTCTGCCCTTTCATGGTTCCTTGCACCTTTTTATGTAATACATTTTAGGCTTTGTACTGAGAATCTTCTCATTCCCCATGTCTCCTATCCGATATTATACTGTTTGTAAAACGTGTTTTGTTTTAATTCATTCTGTCTGTATATCGACAGATAATTTCACCCTGCCATACGACATTCTGTGTAATTCCAGTATTACGACTAGTGCCTTCTGAATTTGTGACTTTTTTTTTTTTTTTTTTTCATATCCTTATCAAGTTAGTAGTGAACTGCTATGTTTTCTTTCTTTTATTGTTGTATGCATGCATATGTATATATTTATTTACAGAGTAGATGGTGTCTTGCCACTTATTACATGCATTGTGCTCTGTATAATGTTGCTATGGTGGTGAGTGAACTGGCAAAGGATAGGAGTATGCTGTCATCATAAAGTTGTAGTTTGTGCGACAGCATGCATATTTCTGTATCCTCTAGTTGCATGTCCTATATGGTTTTCTGTGTCCGTGATTTCCCACTGCATTCAGTGTATAATCTTTTTCTCCATGCATTTCCTTACATTTCCCCACCATACATCCCTTCATTCTGCTTTAGAACTATCACATCCAAAGATATGTACCCCCTGCTTGATGAGATTTAACTTGATAGCACCCCCCCCCCCCCCAGTATGACCACCTTCACCCATGGATTATCACTATAGAGACAATATCATTAACCCTGTTGAAACTCGTCTGCAACCTGTGTACACTTATTTTTCCACATATTAAACATAATATTGCCTCTGTTAAACCTCTTCCTAAGAAACCTAATCCGTCAGAGTTTCAACCCATTTCTGTTCTCCCTACGCTAGGAAAGACTCTGGAAACATTACTATGTGAACTCGCTCAGTACATCGACCAGTACCACAGCTTCCTCTCTCAAAAGCAGCAAGGATTTTGCTCTGGATGCAGTGCATCCACAGCTATCTGGTCACTGTGTGACAACATTCTTCTTGAAATGTACAAAGGCCTAATTACTGGAGCCATTTTACTGACCTCACCAGCGCTTTTGATTTTTATTTATCAGTCTCTTCTCCTGGACCATGTCAGTGAAATAGCCATTAATAATGACCCACAACCCAGGTTCAAAAACTACCTCTCTAACTGCCACTTCTCAGAAAAGTGTGTTTCAAGGATCTATATTCTGGCATCTCTCCTCTTTTCTATCTACATTAACAAACTTCCTTTTGACTTGCCACATCTTTCTGTCCTGCTTTATGTTGATGACATGATCCTGTTCTGCTCAAACCATTCAGTCTCTTCTCTTGAACTCTAATTTCAGGCTGATTTTTATGCCCTTATTCAATGGGGCAGTGACTAACATTTACTACTGCTTCTTTTTCTTTCAGCTGTTCCCATTAGGGGTCACCATAGCAGATCATCTGTTTCTGTTTCTTCCTGTCCTCTGCATCTTGCTCTGTCACACCAACCACCTGCATGTCCTCTCTCACCACATCCATTAACCTTGTCTTAGGCCTTCCTCTTTTCCTCTTACCTGGCAGCTTCATCCTTGGCATCCTTTCCTCAATATCCCTTCTCAGCACTCCTCTAAACAAAAACAGTGCCTTTCGGCACAAGGCAAAAGCTCATTCCTGTTTCAAGGCCTCTATAAAAAGTACTTGATTTTTATCTGCATAATGCTATTGTCACTTCATCCAAATACCTAGGAATTTTGATGGATTTGTTCCTAAATTTCCAACTCCAGCTGGACTAAACACACACACACTCTATCTCTCCTGGATTTGTAGGATCTCTCCCTTTCTGTCCAGACCACGTAGAAATGTCAATAGGTAAGGATATCTTTCTGGCTCAGTGTGAAGATTGGGGAGAGATTGGTGAAGAATTTGCTACATAATTCTGGCATTTGTAAATATAAATGTAAAATGTAGGCTTGTTTCTTAAATGAAAGAAAACACTGTAAAATGTTGAACTTCAAGATTGTAGCAACATTGCCATCTGCTGTAAAGAAAGCTTTGTCAAGCATTTCATGTTGGTCCTTTAAAGGCAGTGATGAAATAATTTTAATTTCAATGTTTTACAATTCGGCTCCAGTCCTGCTAGATGAAGGCTTCCTGTCAGTTGTTTTAAGGCTAAAGTTAATGACCAGAATTTACAAGTGGAATGTCTTTTATTGCTCTAAGTGTAAAAGAATGTAAATGCAGTTTCTGTGTGGCTTGGGAACTCCAGGCTACGTGTCAAAGAATTGATGTTATGGGAACTGAATGAGAATGATGTAATATAGGAGGGCACAGCAGAAATGTTTGTTAGTGATTTTAAAAACTATTGCTCAGAGAGACATTAAGCATTTTGATCTTGGACATCTAAATCAGCACTATGCACTTAAGTAAGTTATTTTAGATGTGTGTTTTCTTGTAGCAATAGCTAGTAAATTAGAAAAGATTAGACTGTGTTTTTCTGTTATGTCAGAACTGTACTACTGAATTATTTTAAGTTTCTGTGTGATCTCTGAACTCTTGAATAGCACTGTGATGTAGCAGTATTTTCTTGTGTTTTTAGTATTTATTAAATATTTTTAAACCCTTTTCAACTGTGACTGGTTTTGTAGAGATAATTGCATGCTTATAAGTGATCCTGTACTAAGCCCTTCCAATAAGCCTTAAGACCGTTTAGTCACACTTACCAATTGGATAGTAATATTGCACAGTAATAATTGGACACCCTTTTAAGGCCTTTGCGTACCTGATAATTATTAGCTGGTGGTGGCAGGAATTACTACCGTATAGTCTGGGTATAGGGGCACAGCTGGAGAATCTGTCAGCCTTTCCCAGGAGTGTCTGAAGTTGTATAAATACTTATCTCAAAGTGTGTGTGTGTCAGGTACTTGGGCAGGGACACAAAGCACTGGTTGGACAGAGGGGGTACTGGAGGTTAGCTTGCCAGCTAGGCTGAGATCTGGACCTATAGCTGTGCCAGTGGGGAGTCTTATTGGGGACCTCGAAAGCAAGGGAGCAACCATCCCCATACTGACTGTGGTCTCTGTGTGCTCTTAAGGGAAATTGCACTTTACTGTGTATTTGTTATCCTTGCCTCATATATGAGACGCCCTCTCTGGTGTTAGTGGTGAGGCTTCTTGATTGCTGGGCCAGGGCACGGGCGTCACACTCAGCTAGACTATTGTGTTTCTCTAATTGTTGCAGCCTCTAAAAGAAGTGTATCCATCATCACTCTCTCTCCTAAGAAATTAACACCACATCAAAACAACTGAAAACAACTAACTGGCTGCTTGTGAAACAACATGATGAATTTTTACTTGCCTTTCAACTATAAAACTTGTGAGGAAAAACATCTTCCACCCCCTAGCCTCCAGAGTATTCAGAGATTCATTAACTCTAGGATTTACCACTTTGAGAGGGGCAAACTCAACAAAACAGACTTTTGATGAGTTTTTGATAGGACATCATTCATATTACCATGTTCTTTTTAAGTAGGGGTGCATCCTCACCCTCTTGTAAGGCATTATCAAGCTCTGCCTGCTAAGAAGTCATAATACCTGAACCAGGGGTTCTATTCTCATGCAGATTTGTGGTCTATCTTGCCTTGTGGGATAGATGCATGCCATGTTTGTAATGTTGTAAGGTTTAAATCCCTAAGCAACACTTTTCATTGTACAGCTATGGATACACAGACAGTGATGTAGTTTCTCAGTTTGCTTTCTACTTTTCAGTAGTCTCAGTAGAGTCCTGTCTTTTTTGTCGTGTGATATTAAGAAGTAACAGAAAAACAGCAAAGACCTAATTTGTCCTTGCAGTTTAAGGGTCACTGACCTTGCCGGATGTGGAGAGGGTCTTGCATATTTATTTCCTCCAATTTGGTAGGGAACTGTGCTTTCACACTCGCCTTATCTTACTACTTACTGCTAATCCAGGGAGTTAGTGAAACTGTTCTAGTTCATGTCCCCCCCCCCCCCTTCCATTGACTAACTGTGAAGTACCAGCTTCAGTGGATTCCATAAAAATATTCAGAATTATATTTCAGGTATAGCCCAGGTTTTAACCAAGTGTTTCTGCATCTGTTCCTTTTTTACTCCAAGTATCTTGCTTTTGTGTTTGCATGGTTTTTGAACCTTCCTTTCAGCTTTATAAATGGAACACGAGAGGAGTTAAGTGACCCATTAGAACTGTAGGCTGTCTAATGAGATATCCTGCCATTTGAATACAGGAACTGTAATGTGTCCAAGTTAGCATTCCTGCTTACTGCATGCTCTCTTTTGCCTGCTGTCAGTGCTTTGTGTGATCTGACCACATCTGTTTTAGGATTCCAGGCCGGGTTTAAGTACTGTGATAAAACTTTTACCCTTACTTACTGCTGTTCATTCATCTGTCTCATTTGATCCCAGCGCTAAATGCACTGGTACAAGTGTTAATGGTTTGCCATTATAGGAGTCATTCCTTTATTGCATTTTTTTAACCTGACCTGCACTGTGTGCAATATTTTGTCTGGACATTTTGTCCCTATTTGTTATCCTCTTAAATGCAGCTTAAGGTGTTGCATAATATTGCCGTTGTTTAATTTGCGTGTCTCTTGTGTAAGTGTAAAACACTTGATGTATTGCCACACACGCACACCCCTTTAGTTTTCTTAGATATATTTACCACGGTCTCGCCCCCTTACTGTTTGCACCCACAGACCCTTTGGATTCATCCTTTTCACTCTCCAGAATGTTGAATAACACTCCATACAAGCATGTATATTCCTTGTATGCTCTGTGTAGCGCACTAACCTTTCATTTTCTAATGCCTTTCTCTTCTTCCCATAGATATTCAAGGCCTCTTGAGTCTTATGACAATTCTCGGCTAGCCAGTGTCATTCTTTCTGCTGGAGGGCCATATTGGTCACCTGGTTTCTTTTTAAAGGAAGATGGTTCATACGTTCATAGAAAATTATTAGGCTACTGACCCGAGGGTCCTTACAAGCCTAGCTGCTTAAGTCCAATTAACTACTAGCTGGGTGGTATTAGTTGTGCCTTTCTGTCACTTATTACCCATGTCTAGGAGAGGTGTAGAGACATTTTTCAGCAAGAATTTATGGTTTCCCATCCAGTCAGCCAGGTTGCACTTAAAGGGTTATAGAGGTGCTCTGTTTTACATGAATAAGCAGCCTATTCCAGAGCAATGGCAGCCTCTGAGAGATGTACTGAATACAGTGATAGTGATTTCAGGTCTGTGTATGACATGTGCTGAAGACCATGAATTCTCCTGGCTAGAAACCTCTGAGGTCTCTCGAGCATGTGTCTGGTGAGATGCATGCCAAAGGGGGCATTATACTCAATAATGGGACTGATGAGGGATGAGTATAGTGGAATTGTGACCTTTTTTTTTTTTTCCCTTGAGTTGATACCTTTGGTAATCAGATGAGCGACATAGCCACTGTGGTGAGGAAGCCATTCTAAGTGATGGTCAAAGTTGGGGTTACAGTCGACTTGTGTTCCCGAATCTCTTACCACTGATTTTGTGCTTAGGGTGGTGGTGTTTATCTGAGCCTGCAGGGATGTTGTTTTACCAAACGGAATGATGATGCATTTTTTTAGCATTCAGCTTAAGCCCATGATTTTGACACCAATCATTTGTCTGAGTAAGCCCTTTTTGGAGGACGCAGTGACTGTTGCCCCCCTCCAGTGAATTACACTGCTAAACCTGAATAGTTTGCTAGAGAGAGTTCATTCTGAAGGGTGTGAGCATTGCATGGCCACCATGTCCTGCTTGTGTAAACCTTTTTAAAGAAGGTTTACCAGATTAAATAGAGACAGGATCTGCCCTTCACAAAAAAACATAATTTTAGGAGTGGTCTAACATGATTCTGTCACAGTCAGATATCCATTATGATGCATTCCATGACTTTTCATATGACTCTTGTAAGGGTGATAAGTCTGAAATTACCTGAGTTGGTTGTGTGGTTACCCTTATGGAGGGTCATCACCACTGCTGTCGCCACTCATCAGGGACAAAACCCAGCCGCTAAACGTAAGTGAAACAGTTTGAGGAGTGTGTCTACAAGGGGGTGTTTAACACAGCCTTAAATAAGGTACCAGGTATGTTACTGGGTAACATGGAGGAACTATTTTTGGTCATGGTTAAAACTTTCAGTAGATGATTTTTTAGAGATAATTGGGGGGGGGGGGGGTAAGGAATTCATATACCTCAGAACTCTGAATACTAGTCTCAGGAATGAAGTTGGCACTAAATTTGTTTCTAAGGATATTGGCAATGCTATTTGGGTCAGAATACAAAGCCTTGTTATGAAAAATCAATGTAAGCTATCATTTTTTAACTTAATAACATAGCCAAAGAAATAATTGTATTTGGCATCAGAGGCCGTCCCAAATTCACGCTGTCTTTCAGTGGACCTGGTAGTGTTCTTCAGTTTTTTGTAATATGTTTGTCCTTGAAGATGGGTTTTGGTTCTATTAAGGAGTTTTTGTTTTTGTAGTTAATTTATAGTAGTGGACCACCAGGGTGGTTTGCTTTTTGAAATTCTCACGGTAGTAGGTTCTAGTAGAGTGCTAGCTCTGCATTTTTCTTAATGTGTGTAAAAGTCCTTACTGCTGTATTAAGGTCAGGGGAGGTGCAGTTGTATGTGAATTTTGATATTTCATCACAGAGTAGGTTGAGGTTAGCATGTCAGTGGGGTTTGCAGTAGGAGTTTTGGTAAGTTTAAGGGAGAAGGACCCAAGTTTATGGTTGGATTTCACCGGGGAAGGCCATAACAGATGATTAGTGCAAGAAGTGGCCATATTTGTAAGACTCCAATCAAGAATGCTACATCCTCTATGAAGTTTATTTGCCAGCTGTTCAAAGCAGTTTCTGTCTAAGTGTAGGAATTTTGGGGCATAGTGTACATTGGAGAGAGAGTTGTCCCAGTTTATTGAAGGGTGGTTAGTCTCCTAAAATAAAGGATTTTTTTTTTTTAATATAGAGGTCATGTAGGAATCTTGTATGGTCATGGGGGACAAAGAATGGGTCCTGTAACCATTAATTAGTTGCTGATTAATCCACCTAGTGTGATCTGTTGGTCAACAAGTTCAGTTAAGAGTCCCTAGAGATCTCTCTGCAGGCAGCATGTTCCATGATAGACATAGAGAAGGTACAACAGTTGCTACTGGCATGAAAATCACAAAGCTCTGGTACAGAAGGAGTGTTTTCATGTAAAACACTGGTACAGAGGGAGTGTTTTCATGTAAAATACTGGTACAGAGGGAGTGTTTTCATGTAAAACACTGGTACAGAGGGAGTGTTTTCATGTAAAACACTGGTACAGAGGGAGTGTTTTCATGTAAAACACTGGTACAGAGGGAGTGTTTTCATGTAAAACACTGGTACAGAGGGAGTGTTTCCATGTAAAACACTGGTACAGAGGGAGTGTTTCCATGTAAAACACTGGTACAGAGGGAGTGTTTCCATGTAAAACACTGGTACAGAGGGAGTGTTTCCATGTACACCTCTGCTACAGAGGGAGTGTTTCCATGTACACCTCTGCTACAGAGGGAGTGTTTCCATGTACACCTCTGCTACAGAGGAGTGTTTCCATGTACACCTCTGCTACAGAGGAGTGTTTCCATGTACACCTCTGCTACAGAGGGAGTGTTTCCATGTACACCTCTGCTACAGAGGGAGTGTTTCCATGTACACCTCTGCTACAGAGGGAGTGTTTCCATGTACACCTCTGCTACAGAGGGAGTGTTTCCATGTACACCTCTGCTACAGAGGGAGTGTTTCCATGTACACCTCTGCTACAGAGGGAGTGTTTCCATGTACACCTCTGCTACAGAGGGAGTGTTTCCATGTACACCTCTGCTACAGAGGGAGTGTTTCCATGTACACCTCTGCTACAGAGGGAGTGTTTCCATGTACACCTCTGCTACAGAGGGAGTGTTTCCATGTACACCTCTGCTACAGAGGGAGTGTTTCCATGTACACCTCTGCTACAGAGGGAGTGTTTCCATGTACACCTCTGCTACAGAGGGAGTGTTTCCATGTACACCAAGATGGTCTTCGTGCTTCACAATTGCAGCCATGACTTGTTGTATTTCCTGCTTCAGAAGCTCCGCTCTTGGTTGGCCTGACTACCAGAGTAAAAACTCCCTCTTCAGTGAGCTGGTGGAAGCCCTACCTTGACGTCCGGATGGTTTGGTATAAAGGGAGCCAGCCAACACCATGACATCAGTCTTTCTTGCCATCAGAGCTCGAAGCAGTTGTGAGTGCGTCTTTCTATACACGCCATAGTGAAAACTTCTAAAGCCAAGTAACACTGTTGGGGAACTCTCTTTTTTTTTTTTTTTTTTTTTTTTTTCCTTAACTTTATCTGACAAGAGTCACAATTAAACAGCTGTCTCTGTTGTAGTAAACAAACCTCACACAGAAACTTTCATACCTTGTGGGTCACTTGTTTAGGCCCAAACCATGATGTCCCAAATTGTCGTCTGTGTGCACTTTTCAATACTGGGACTATTACGCATAGGGCCGAAATCTTCTCCAAGTACCTTTAGTCAGCAATTTGCTTCCCATCGTGCATGGCATCCTTTGGTCATCCTGAGGTTGAGCTCCCTAAGTTAAAGGAAAAAAGATTCAAACTTAGGGCCTCAGATGACCTCCTTTCTCCATCCGCCAGTCCCAGTCCCACAAGCCTAGTTATCGCAGGGGAAGGAGAAGCACCTTCACAGCCCCCTTTTGCGAGTGAGGTGGTGGCGCAGGCCACTGAGACCCTTTCGGAGCCCGATATGCTCTCGGGTCCCTCAGCTTCAACTCGGGCCTTAGCATTTGGTTTATTGGTTGGGTCCAGAGTCACTAATCAGACCTCTGCTTCTGACAAACAGTCCTGTACTAACGATATCCCTTTGGGGCGTCTGCCAACGTTGGTTATTTATTTCAAGGAGACTGGCATCAGAGTAGCAAATGTGCGTAAGCCCAAGGCAAAATCTGCACCTAAAAAGATTTCAGCCTCCGTTTTGGTACCTAGGCCTACCAGCTCCTCCTCCACATGTTATCAGCAGGATTTGGTCAGGTTGGCAGAGTACCTTATTTCCTTGATCAGACGCAGGCAACCTCCCCCCGAATCTTCCCCAGGAAAAGGGAAAAGAATCCCTGTACTGGAGACCTTTTTAGAACCCACTGATTCAGATGAAGACTCTGATCAGGAGGACTCTGGTGTTTGAAGGAAAACCCTGCCTTACCTTCTTTGATGACTTTGATTAAGAGAAGTTGTGTTGCCTTCTGCTTCACCCCCTGAAGACATTACCAGTGGGGAGATTCTGCTTGCTATGAGAGAATTGTTCCAATGGCATGGACAGGAGTACCCCCAAGCAAAAAGAGTTAGGGAGTTACTTTATCTCCCTCCACACACACCCTTGGCTACCCCCCCCCCCCCAAGTTTTGGAAGTTGTAAAAGATGTCTTTATGAAATCGTCCCTCAATCCTGACCGTCTTCTCCTAGCCCCTTTTAACCAGACCAGTTTTACAGGGTACTGGACTCGCCTAAATTCCTTTCTAGGAACCCCTCTGCTTTCCCAGAGGCTGTCACCCCAGGCCCCAAAGGTGTTAAGGCCAGTACTTAAAAAATAAAATTAAAAAAAATAACTAACTGTGGACAAAGAAAGCAGGGCTCTTGACAGATTTGGGAAGGACATTTGCATTTCATCTGCCCTGGCCACAAGGGCCCTTGGTTCCCAATTTTGTATGATAAAATAACACCAGCAGAGTATTTTGGGAAAAAATGGAACAAAAGATTTCCTGCCTGGAGGGCAAGAACACCTCTGTCATTCCATTTTCCAGGTAGCTAGGCACTCCTTGCACTGTGGATCTGATGCCCTAGAGGCATCTTCCAGAGTAGCTGTCCCAGGTTCTGCCATCAGAAGGCATGCTTGGCTTGAGGAACAGACATTACCAGATCATGTAAAATCTAAACTGCTAGATGCACTCCTGGATAAAGACTCCCCTTTTTTGGAACAAAGGCTGAGGCTGTCTTAAAGATGGAGGATATAGCAAAGTCCATGCAAATGATCAAGGACTTCCTCCAAGTCCAGCCTTCTAGGTTCAGTAGGAATTTTCCCAGTAAGCATTGGTCTTTTCCCTTCCATTCAAAACCCAGTTGGAGGAAAACCTGAAGGGAATGACCTAGGCAGCAACAGCAGTTGCAGAGAGCAAGGTAGTGGTCCTCAGAAACACCCAGGCCAGGGAGGTCTAGGTCACAGTGCCCTACCAGTGATCGGCAATAACTCACCACACTCCCTTCACCCCACCCTCTTCCACCCTCAACCCCTGACAAGATTGGAGGAAAATTAGGAAGAAGCCTTCCCTATTCAAGGAAAACTAGGCCCTCATCACCTCTGACAAGTGGGTTCTGAAAGTAATCTCAAATGGCTGCAAGCTCACTTTCAAAGAACGATTAAGATTCTCAGGCTACCCTGATGTGCCAGAAAACCAAAAGCCAGAGGCCATTTCTCAGATTCACAACCTATGCTCTCAGGGCTCTGTGGAACCAGTACCAGACCAACAGGTAGGAAATGGTTTTCACTCCAGGCTATTTTTGGTCCCCAGGGAAGAAGGCTCTTGGTGCCCTGTCCTGGATCCATCCATTCTCCGTCAGTCCCTTCTAGTCCCAAAATTTTAAATGCTTACTCTTCAAAAGCTTCTTCTCATGATCACCCCTCAGGCTGTAACAGTAACATTGGACCCAAAAGATATCTGCTTGCACATCCCTATAGAAGAATCCTGCAGAGGTTTTCTTCGCTTCAGAGCAGCTGCCAGTCACTTTCCGTTCTCTGCACTTCCCTTTGGCTTGTCTGCTGCTCCCAGGATCTTCACCAAATGTCTGGCCCCTACAACTGCCTTCCTGCAGAAGAAGAGGCATCCAAATTTATCCTTATCTGGATGATTGCCTCATTCAGGCCATGTCAGTCCAAGCTCCTCAAGGATCTGGCCTTCTCCCAGACCCTTGTCTCTTCTCTGGGGTAAACCATAAACCTAAGCAAATCCAACACAAACCCTTCCACCAGGATAGTGTTCTTGGGGGCTGTGTTGGATTCCTCCCTCCAGAAGACTTTCCTTCCCTGGATAAGACTTCCTTCTTAACGCAAACCTTCCAGGACATTCTGCAGAGATGGTGCCTCTTAGCCAGGGAATTCCTTGGAGCACTGGGCTACATGGCATCCTGTATACTAATGATACCTCTGGTCAAGGTACATATGAGGAAACTTAAATGGTACCTCAAGAATCTGTGCTGTCAATACACTCTGTGGAAACCGAAATCCACCCAGTTCCCTCCCTCCGAGCGGAATTGGCTTGGTGGTCATAAGCATATGTTCAGAACCAGGGTCCCCCTTCAGGGCCAAACCATGACCACAGATGCATTAGACACAGCCTGGAAAGCCCATTTCTAACACCTTCTATCCCGGGTTCACTTCTATATCCCGAAAGCCCAAAATCCTGAAACCCAAAGTCCTGAGACCAAAATCTTTAAAGTTCAAAATACTGAATCTTATGATATTGAACACGCACAGGATACCAACAGTTACTATATTCCAGCACAAGTACCGACAGAAACAAATAAAAGACCAACAGTATTGCTCTTCTGCAAGTATAAGCAGGGGGGCAAGCCCACCTGCACCCCCATGTGGGGGGCTGCACCCCCTGCTACTTAAATATATCAACTCCAAGGTTGCACTTGGTGTAGTGAATTGCAGGGCTTGCTCCCCTGCTTATAGTTGAAAGGTAATATGTTTTTGTATGTTACTTGTGCTGGAATATAGTAAGTGTTTGGCATCCTGTGTGTTCAGTATTATGAGATTCCGTATTTTGAGTTTTCAGTATTTTGAACTTTCAAGATTTTGGTCTTTCAAGATTTAGAAGTGAACCCTCTATCCCAGAGCAAATAGGAAGACCAGTTCAGGCACATAAATTGGAAGTATTTGTTGGCAGTGCAGAAGGGCATGGCGGCCTTCAAGGATCACTGGAAACCAGGGGTTCTGCTTATCGAAACAGACAACCCAAGAGTCATGTGGTACATAAACAAGGGGGTACCCATTCCTACCCTCTCTGCTGGCTGGCAATGCCTATCTGGGAGACTGCCACTGCTATGGGGTTGCACCTGATGGCTCAGAACACTCTAGCACCTCAACAAACACTTAGTGGATCCCCACAAGTGGCAGCTGCATCAGGAAACATTTCTCAGCATAATCCCAGAAATGGGGAGTCCCTCAAATAGACCTGTTTGCCACCAATGAAAATGCTCAGTTAAAAAGATTCTGTTTCTGATGACCAAGGGTCATCTTGATAACTCCAGACTGGCCCAGGCAGCACTTGGTACCCCCCTCCTGCTGAGTTTGACTGAAGAAAAACCTTGGCAGTTACCCAGAGAGTGGATCTGCTGACTCAGGCAAAGGGGAAGTACATGCACCCCAACCTGCAGACTTTCTGTCTGAATAATTCATCAAATTTCTGTGCCAAGTGGAAAAGGTTCTATCTTTGATGTCAGCAACAATGTCTCAGCCCTGTTTCTCCCAACAATTCAACCATTTTGTAGTACATGGCTATCTTGGTGGACAAAGGCCTATCCTTCTCATCCATTAAGATTCATGCTTCTGCCATTGCAGCCCACATCCCTACTCTTTCTCCTGACTTTTCCCACCCCTAATGAAACGGCTCCTTAGGGGAGTGCTGCATGTTAAACCTCCTAGGAGGCAGCCCACCCCCTCCTTGGGAACTCAACTTTGTTTTAGAAAAATTGACCTTACCCCCTTTTGAACCAGCTGCATCAGCTGATTTAAAATTCTTGACCTGAAAGACAGCACTTTTACTGGCTGTCATCTCGGCTAGGAGGGTCTCTGAGTTGCAAGCCCTCATGGCAGTGGAACTCTTTCTTATCTTCCACCCAGGCAATTTCACTCAGAACTAATCCCTTCTTTATGCCCAAGGCATACACCTTGAACCAAGCCATACACTTGCCTACCTTCTTCCCCAAGCCACAGAATCAAGGGGAAAGAATCCTACACTCCTTGGATGTACACAGGCAACTTCACTGTTACCTTGACAGGACTAAAACTTTCAGAAAATTGGAACGATTTCCTTTGCCTTGGGTTTTTAAGGAAAACCAGTCTTCAAGCAAATTATCTCCAAGTGGATCTCCCACTGTATTTCCTTTAGTTACACCTACCATGGCAAAAAGCCTCCCTAAATCTGTTCGGACCCATTCAGCTAGGGCCACTTCACCGCCACTGCTTTCCTAAGAGGAGTGCCTACCAAAGACATTTTGGAAGCAGCTACCTGGTCATTGTTGTATACTTTTACCAGGCACCATCACCTTCTCCAAATCCAAAGCAGAATTTGCCACTGCCATCTTGCAGGGAATCCTCTCTTCCCATTAAGGCACCTTCCACCCTCATCTCAGCTTTGGGAATCCTCCCATAAGTCAGGACTGAAACATTGTAGCACAAAGAACATAGTACAGTTGTGTACACTTGCCATAAATGTAGATGTCAGAATGCATTCACTGTTGCAGTATTCTTTCCTTCTCTCCATCCCCCTTATTCTTTCAATAACAGCTTTTTCACAGTCATTCCCTTCCAGAGGACCCTCAGCAGGATGCCCTACAGGTTCTCTTCCTATTACCTGATCCCTTGCTTAAGATTAATCTGTGGGGCTCCTACCTTCTAGGGGAAGAAAATACTGATGTCATGGCATCAGCTGGCTCCTTTTATACCTAACCATCCTGACATCAGGGAAGGGTGTCCGCCAGCCAGGGTTGCCAGATGTCCCTATTTGAGCAGGATTGTCCAGGGATCAGCAGTCAGATCCAGAGTCCCGCACTGTCTGTTTAAATCCCGGTGAAACAGCCCTCCGCTTTTTTTTTTTTTTTGATTGGCCCGTATACTGATAAACGGGCCAATCAATCAAAAATTGCTGAACATGGAGCTGCTTGTGTTTAATGCAGAACATCAAGCAGTTCTGCATTAAACACAGCTCCGTTTTGCGAGTTTTTTGATTGACTCATATACGGGCCAATCAAAAATGAAACATGGAGCTACTTGTGTTTAATGCGGAACTGCCTGATGTTCTGTATTAAACAGAAGTAGCTCCGTGTTTAAAGACCTTTTTTGTCCTCACTAAGCGTGAAAGACTTTTTTTTTTTTTTTTTTTTTTTTCCTATCCCTACCTGACCAGTCGGAAATCTGGCAACCCTGCCGCCAGCT
Organism: Protopterus annectens; assembly: GCF_019279795.1. Classification (NCBI taxonomy): domain Eukaryota; kingdom Metazoa; phylum Chordata; order Ceratodontiformes; family Protopteridae; genus Protopterus; species Protopterus annectens. The sequence continues at coordinate 804,721,624 of NC_056750.1, read as the reverse complement.
AAGGCCAAAGGGTTTTTTTTACTCTTGATAGTCAGGCCAACAAAGGGCTTCCTAAGTAGAACATCCCATAAGCCGGGACTACAACAATGAATGCACTCAAACATCTAGATTTATGGTAAGTGTACACAACTGTACTTTTTCAGTAACTATGCAAACATGGATGTTTTTTCCAAACACAGGAGATTACCACAAGATCAGAAAAAATAGACTCTTCTGGCATTAAGGAAGTCACCAGTACAGTTTTGGAACTGATACTTTTGTTACTTTGAAATGGCCATCATTTGGAATCTACCTAAAAAAGGCACTAAGTGGCAGCAACAGCTTTAGTATGTGAAGGCCTTAAAGTGAGAGGTTCGTATTAAACCTAGTATGCCTAATGCAGCTATCCTTTACATTTTCCCCTTCACTACCGGACCTCCAGCAAGGGCAGACTTAGGCTACAGTATAGTAGGCCAAGACAAGTTAACGGTTGTACAAAACTTAAAGTTGTGCATCGTAGATTTTAGTACCTGCCTGCATTCACATTAGGTTGTTGTAACATTATTCTTGTTGGGTTTCTTGTTCCAGCCCTGCACTGCTGCATTTTTTGATGTCACATATCCTCATAAACAGCCTATAAAAGAAGGGAAACCCTTCCATTCCTCATCTGTTTATTTGCTATTGGAATATTTTAGGCAGGAAGTATATACATACGCAGGACAGTTAATTTGAGCATTGTCTACTTTAAAAGTTGGTTAGCAATTGCTGTGCATTACTCTGTTCTGTTGGGATAGATTGTAAAAAAGTTGTTTGCTGTGTCCCAGCTTGTGGTTACCAAGTAAAGCACCCACCCAAAGTGTCCTTCATTTTCATCAACTTCTCCTGTATCTGTGTACTGGTATGACCCTCCTCCTTTTAAGCTTCTTTTTCCATTATCCAGGCTACTTCCACTGCTTTCCTAAGATGCCACCTTACTTGAATAAAGAACCTTCCCTCCATCTACACAGCTTCGCAGAATATTCTGTTTAATAGTATACACCTCTCCATTTGTATGTTTCTCCCCAAATTCTCATGTATCTTATAAGTACTCTTCCCTCCCAACTGTCTTAATTGTTTCACTTGTTTGTATTTTGTCTGTTAATATGCAGGACGTAAGAGGCACCCATTTTATGTTGTGGAGGTGCTAACATGGCAGATACCGTTATTCATCTTTGTACACTGATTATAGACAGCAGTATTAATTGCTGTCTTGTACAGCCAGGCAGCCTGTGTAAATATTTTGCCCTTTATTTATCTTGCATTCTTTGCACAACACTCAAGATAATCAACTTATTGGTTCACCATTTCTTTGTTAAAAGGTAGTCTTGCCCACATCACAATGCTTCACATGCTACTTCTTAAACTGTGTTGTCTTTCTTTGTACCTTTTTATGTATGTATATAAAGACCTATTATTCCTGGAGTAGCTGTGTGTATTGTTTCAAATCTGTCTCGGCTTTGTTCTTTATCTCCCCTTTGTCTTTACACAATGTTTTCTGTTGACTTTTGTCTCATTCTTAAGTTTGCGCAACAATTTTACAAACTTCGTTCTCTGATAATGCCTTCACTAAAACAAATTTGTAAGCTGACTTTTTTGTCCGTATGCCATATTTTCAGTTCTTTTAAAACTCATTACTAATGTTTGCAGCATGTTCACCTAGTTGTGTTTGGCTGTTTTAGCTAACCCTACATGCACTGACATCATTGTAACAGTATTTCAGCTGTGCCCCATAAGCACGTCCTATGGCTGCTGCGCCATACATTTTAAAGACATTATTGGTAGTAAGTCTGCATGTCCTCCCCGCGGTTGGGTGGGCGTTCGAAAGACATGCGTAAATGGGCGTGCTTCCGTTGAAGGTTGAACATCGAGCTGGCACCTCGGCATTCGTGAAAATCTACTGCCAATCATTAGCAGACCGGAGTTCCGCTGTGGTGACCCCTAACCGGGAAAAGCCAAAAGACAACAACAACATTGGTAGTGTACCCTTTTCTGGTGTTAATTGGTCTGTACTACCGCTGTGGAATTTCTGTTTTTGAAAGGTAACTGACACATTACTAGTTTAAATCATTCTGTTCAAGTTTGTTTTCCAGCTGATATTTATATGTTTAATATTCTTGTAATCCTTTAACTATTTCCAAAGTCTGTTGATGCTTTCAGTGTAAACCTGATGTCCTGTGTGTGTAAGTCAGAGCTGTCTTCTCCCTTGTAACGTCCCATGTTGTAATCTGCATATTAGGTCTTTTTATTCTTCAACATAATTACCTTTCTGAATGGGGTTGTAGTTCAAATCTTTTTTTTCTGGTTAATGAGTTTTTGGATGGCAGTACATCTCATCTTTTGTTTCTTTATCATGGTGAAAATGTGTTCCATACCACTGGACAGCCTTGGTGTCTTCAGTATTTATTCCTTTTTGGTAAAGCTGTTAAAGTAACGTATCACACAGTGTGGTTCTGAGCTGGTTTCTGGCCTGGATGCTGGTAACCGTGAGATGTCATCTGTGCTGTAGAGCTTCAACTGAATTGACTTTAACAGTTTGTCCAGGAAAAATTCCACCAGGTCTCTCACTGTACTAGACCATACTTCCTAAGAAATCCAACAGAGTTGTGTACTGTCTTGGTGGGGTTGGTTCTCCAGTCATCTAATATATTGTAGTGGTCCAGATTCTCTGTTAGTTTTGCAGTTAAAAGTTTTGCTTCAGATAATCTTTGTTTCTTTCTCTACTGCCATTCCCTCTTGTCACTGATTTCCTTTCTGTGTTTGCCAAAGTTGCCTAAGTTCTGATCTGACCTTCCTTGTACTCACCGTGTTAGCGGGTGGGGTGGGAGGATGGGGGGTTGGTTTGCGTATGTGGCTAGGATGTTTATGGGAGGGCGTGTGTGTGTGGAGGTTGTAAGGTAGGAGCACATTTACTCTTTATATGGTTATAATTGGGTAATTTTTAGTTTATTTAAATTTGTTGACTGGGGTACAACACTTAACATTGTGGACCATTTTCAAGCCTGCCCAGGAAAAATAAAAAGGCAACTCTGTAGTAACCCAGCAGTAGTTTCAGAAGTTAAGAACAAGCTAAACACTACAAATACATTTCTACAGCAGCAGCAGTGAATAGCCAGGAATAATGAGTAAGTTATGGATAATAAAAACCGTTATGAAACGAGGATGAAGGAAAAGAGACGACTGCAAGGCAGGAAAATGAAATAAGGATGAAGGAAAAGAGACTACTGCAAGGCAGGAAAATGAAATAAGGATGAAGGAAAAGAGACGACTGCAAGGCAGGAAAATGAAATAAGGATGAAGGAAAAGAGACGACTGCAAGGCAGGAAAATGAAATAAGGATGAAGGAAAAGAGACGACTGCAAGGCAGGAAAATGAAATAAGGATGAAGGAAAAGAGACGACTGCAAGGCAGGAAAATGAAACGAGGATGAAGGAAAAGAGACGACTGCAAGGCAGGAAAATGAAACGAGGATGAAGGAAAAGAGACGACTGCAAGGCAGGAAAATGAAATGAGGATGAAGGAAAAGAGACGACTGCAAGGCAGGAAAATGAAACAAGGATGAAGGAACAGACGACTGCAAGGCAGGAAAATGAAACCAGGATGAAGGAAAAGAGACGACTGCAAGGCAGGAAAATGAAACAAGGATGAAGGAAAAAAGACGACTGCAAGGCAGGAAAATGAAACAAGGTTGAAGGAAAAGACGACTGCAAGGCAGGAAAATGAAACGAGGATGAAGGAAAAAGACGACTGCAAGGCAGGAAAATGAAACAAGGTTGAAGGAAAAGACGACTGCAAGGCAGGAAAATGAAACGAGGATGAAGGAAAAAGACGACTGCAAGGCAGGAAAATGAAACGAGGATGAAGGAAAAGAGACTACTGCAAGACAGGAAAATGAAACGAGGATGAAGGAAAAGAGACGACTGCAAGGCAGGAAAATGAAACGAGGATGAAGGAAAAGAGATGACTGCAAGGCAGGAAAATGAAACGAGGATGAAGGAAAAGAGACGACTGCAAGGCAGGAAAATGAAACGAGGATGAAGGAAAAGAGACGACTGCAAGGCAGGAAAATGAAACGAGGATGAAGGAAAAGAGACGACTGCAAGGCAGGAAAATGAAACGAGGATGAAGGAAAAGAGACGACTGCAAGGCAGGAAAATGAAATAAGGATGAAGGAAAAGAGACGACTGCAAGGCAGGAAAATGAAATAAGGATGAAGGAAAAGAGATGACTGCAAGACAGGAAAATGAGACTGCTAGAAAAATTTGAACAGTGCAAATGATTTCCTTCAGTAAGACTGGATAGGAGTAGATAGATATACAATATATATATATATATATATATATATATATATATATATATATATATATATATATATATATATATATATATATATATATACAGTTATGAGGGAGAACTAGTTGCAGGAGAAGAGAGGGTAATAGTGTGTGGGTAGGTGAGTCGGGTAATAAAGTTGCATTATGAAGTGATAAGGGGGAGAAGGGAGTAAACTGAACGATGGCGTAGGAAGACTAGGGGTAAGGATGAGAAGTAGGGCGAGTTAATGGGGAAAGCAGGAGTTGCAGCAATTCGGAGAGAATTTGAAGAAATTTAGGGAAGCTGTGCAGCTATGTTTTATTGCCTGCAGTAGAAAGCAGGAATATTTAGACCTAATAGTGATACTTTGTGTGTGTTTAGATATTTTAATGTGAAAGAAAACCCACGCTCAGTATCTGATCCACTAGGAGGAAGTACAGTAGGTCAGGTCCTCCTGCGGAACAGGTACAAAAACTGCAGTGATATGTGTCAACAGCTGTCAGCATCCTTAACTGATGCAGTGTCATTAACCATTTTGCTGTGGAGAACAGAAGCTGTAGCACCATGCTTTAATACGTGTATGTTTTGTACAGAGGTATTTAAAACATTCCAAATGTTAGGGATTCTGTACAGATGTTTGGAGAACTGATATTAAAAGTCTGCAGCCTGAGACTGAGAAACCCACAAGATGTTTGTGCGTACAAGCTCTGCAGGAGATGCAATGAATTTCTTCAGTAAACATGATGATATTTTCATAACTATTCCTTGTATGGTTACAGTTTTGCCTATTACAGGCCCATACTGCTCTGAACAACGAAGGATTATGTAAAATTTGTGGTAAACGAGTAGTTAGGAAAGTACTGTGTTTTGGATTAAAAAAAATGGTACAGTTTATAGCCATAAATATTACTTTCTGTACATAGTGGGAATGAATTGGAAGTTGTAGGAGTCGAGCAGACTCTGCTCCTGTCCTCTTTTTATCTTTTTATCTTTTGATGTTCATTGCTCTTCTAAAACTTGTAGCAGGAATAGTGACCCACCCGTATTGCTTCCAAGTCACCAGGCATAATATTCCAATGTGGAATGTATCGGATTCACATTTTTGCCTGTAACCTGATTATATTTTATTTATTTGACATTTTGTTGACAGGGTTGCAAACAGTGCAACAGTAGCGGTAATCGCAAACAGTGCAACAGTAATCGCACTATAGCATCATCCTATACTTATTCACAGTACAGTCGCACACAGATGTAAGGCATGAGGTAGGTTCAGGAATAGTAATGAACACATCAGGAGGACCAGAGTTTTTTTTTTTTTTTATTATTATAGTGTATTTTAAGGGTCAATGCAGGATTAGAGAAGGTGGAAACATAAATAGGAAGGTAGGGGTAGTTGAAGTAGAGAGGACTAATACCTTAAGTTGGATCAGTGCAAGAGCAAATCTGAGTTTAATAGACATTGAAAGTTTTTCGAATACAAAATGTTTCAAAAATCAGCCTTAAATATAGGGGCAGTTTGTTCCACTCACTGGTGACCAAGTGATTATAGAGAAGTTTTCTAATGGTTTTATTGGGTTAATAGACTGCAGGAGGTGTTGGTCTGAGCTGTGGCGTGTACGGTTTGGAGTATTGAGAGAACAGGAGTGGGGTTGGTTTAAGATGGAGTGAGCCAGGTGTAGTTGAGGCAGAAGGTGTTGCTGGTGCAATTCTGGGCACACTAGTTTTTTTTAAAGAGAGGCTATGGTTTGAGCAATAGGGTTGATTAGTGGCAAATCTAGCAATTTTATTGTAGACGAGTTCTAGTTTAGTCAAAAGATTCGTTTGAAGGTGTGTAACGACTGGGGCAGCATATAATAGGGTGGGTGGTAGGCTTGTGCTAGACAGAGTTTAGTTTCCTTTGTGAGAGAGTTTTTGTTTCCATATACTAAGCCAAGTTTTTGGTGAGTTTTTTTAATGCAGTTTTGAAAGTGGAGATCGAATGTTAGTTTGTCAATAATGACTCCTAATAGTTTGTGTGAGGTTTGACCTTAATGGCTGTGTTATTAAAGGAGGAAACAGTGCAGGTAGGTGTGAGGTATTGGAGAGATTTAGGGAGGAAGAGGAGGAGTTTTATTTGGATTTGGGAGTTGGTTGGATGTTGGCTATTTTTATACTGAGGGAAGAGATTCTTGGGTAAGGGTGAGTAGGTGGGGATGATTATTTTACCGCCTGCACTTTAACAAAGTCGTTTTTGTGTTTAAATTACCTGTTTAACTGTTGTAGGCCACACACTCAAGTGTGATAGTCATTTCTGTGCATTTAGAGTGTTTTTTATTGCATCTGCTTTATTTTCTAAAAAAAACAATTGTTTTCCCACCTTTCTATGCTAGTGTAGTCCAGTTTTCAGGTTAGTGCTGAATTCAGGGCTGTGTTACAAGTTTGTGTTTGCCCATACCTTACTTGGATAGAAGGAAGTTTCTCTGTTCACTGTGAGAGAGGGAGCTTTGAGCAGCCTATCTGTCCCTGGAGGAGTGGTTTCAGCCCAGAAATTAGTAGCTTATTGGCCATTTTGGTATAATTTCTATCTTATTCATTTCCCTGCTATAAAACCCACATTTGTGCGGTTTTGCGTGCCGGGCAGCGCCATTTAGCTAGGATATAACTATTTCCGGCTCCACAAAGTGTACTCTTCAATTTTTCCCTTGGAACTAGACAAACTTTCAACTTAAGCACTCAAACCATTCACTTCTCATCCCGGCACTTGCTCAAAACTCATAGCAAGCATTAATAAACCTTAGCACTAGACCCCCCCCCCTATACTGTAGAGAAGGACAAGGCTCTCTATTCGACCTTACCAGCCAATCAGTAAAACAGTTCACTGCATCTATCCAGGCATGTCCAAAGGGCAGTTTCAGATGTACCCTCCAGTCCAAATGGTGAATCTGGGCATTTTGAGGCAATGTTACAATTGCCTCATGTACATAGACAACCCTCTCCTCCTCCCACCAAACACTAATACATGCGAGAGATGCAATTATACAGCCAAACTGGAAGCTAAGCTCTCTCAACCCAAGACTGGACCAGGCAGTCAAGAGGAGAAGGGAATTACTTGCATCACACCATCAGTCTCGCATAGACCTATGAAACCAGCACCAGCAAAAAATACAGATAAATACACGAAATCATACTCGGAGGCTCTAAATAGAAATATGCAAAAGCAACAGAGACCTCCAAAGCAGACATCCAAGCAACCTCCACCCCCCCCCCCAACACAAACCATGAAAGGCATACTTCACAAAACCAGTGTGCCACGCAATCGCAGCCCTTAAGGCAAAAGAACATACCCAACACACTAGTAATAGGTGACTCTATAGTCGGGCACACTGACGTCCCACTCACTAGGCTGAACAAGGAGAAGGTTACTGTTAGCTACCTGTCGGGTGCCAGGATCCGCCACATAACACAAGCACTCGGATCACTCCAGAACAAATACAAATACGACTCTGTCATTGTCCATGTTGGTGTGAATGATCTGAGCCGTACCTCCCTGGACTACATGAAAAGGGACGTGGAGGAGCTCTCTGATCACGTAGCCCAGGCCGGTATGACCCTGACCCTGAGTAGCATCCTGCCTTCACCAAGAATGATACCATGGTATAGAGAAAAAATGATCAATTTCAACAATTGACTAAGCTTCTGGTGTTATTATAAGGGGATCCAGTGTCTGTCAGCCTGGGATGACATGCTCGACAAGCCATGCTGCTTCGCTAGCGATGGCTTGTACCTGTCACACTTAGGCTTTCGAATACTGGCCAAGGCTCTTGCCACCTCCATAGGGCCTTTTTTAGGCAAGGCTCAAAAGACAAACCCACCACTGTAAATAATACAAGTAACAAAAAACTGAGGGTAATGCTACTCAATGCCAGAAGTCTAAACCTCAAAATGCACGCACTTGAGGCACTCCTCAGTATGGAGAAAATCGATATAAGTGCAGTAACGGAAACCTGGTTTAAGGCTCCAGTGAGCCCCCCAGTACTACCAGGCTACAACTCATACCATACATTTCGGCCACAAAACCCGGACCGAAATACAAAAGGCGGGGGAGTATCCATATTCATCAAGGATACCCACACCTCCAGGTTAGTGGCACAGCACGATGCTTCAGATCATCCACGTGCAACTAACAATGAGCAAAGCTGCTATTCAAATTATAGCTTGCTACAGATCATCCACCATGTCCCAGGACCCCCACTCCGCATTCCTGGAAACACTGGGAAACCATAAAGGTCCTACCAAACACCCTGATAATGGGTGATTTCAATTACCCAAACATTAATTGGGAGAACTATTCAAGTACAAACTCCCTTGCCCAACATTTCCTAGCATTTATAAACTCAAATGCCCTGGATCAACTGGTCAACACCCCCACCAGAGGTGACAACATACTGGACCTGGTCATCATCATCATGGACGACCGGTGTTCCACAACTGAGATCAACCCATCGCTGGTTTGATCTGACCATAAACTAATCATTCTGGAGATCCACATTCCGTCACCACCCCCGGTCAAAGAAACCACAGTGAAAAACTTTTCAAAAGCAAACTTCACGTTACTTAAGACCGAGGTGGGAAGTTTCAAAGCCCCCATGCTAAAGGATAACGCTGTCCAATCTGCAATATCCTTTACTAATGCCTCTATGGACACCTACAAGAATGCATGGATCATGCTATCCCAAACAAAACCAAGACTCACTCCTCCAAGAAAAGGAAACCAGTCTGGTGGACCCCTGCCATAAACAAGCTATACAATAGAAGGAGGAAACTAGTACAGAAAAGAGTAAAATTTCAAGATGGGACGATATCCCTGATCAGTATCGGCCAGAAACTATGATCCCTCATAAAATCATCCAAGGCTAGCTTCGAAAGAAAAATTGCCGTGTTCTCCAAAGATAACCACAAGGCATTCTTTTAGTTATGTCAAGAATCTAAGTGGCAATTCTCAGATCTGCTCGAGTTAGGGCAGAATGGCTCAGGGATAGGATACAAGAACATATTTATGCTATCAAAAAAGCTGACAAAAAGAATGCGTTAGCCAAACATATTGTAGACTATCCAGAACATAAGTTTCTCTTTAGAGTTTTACAAAAGAAAGGAATGAATACTAGAAAAGGTGACAACTTTAATGACCTTGAGAACTTAGAATTAAATTGGATCTTTAAATTTAGAGCTCAAAGTCCTCCAGGTTTGAATGTATATGTGAGTATTAGATCACACTTGAAAAGACGAAAGTATTAATATAAAATGAAATGTTTGTCTATTGTATATGGTCCCTTCAGTCTTATTACTCAGTTTTTAGTTCTGCATTCAGCATTACACTTCACATTGTATGAAGAATTCTTTTTTCTGAATTTATATGAATATATATTTATTTATTTACTTAGTCATTTATCTGTTTATTGTTATTATATGTTGTATAGATGATAGTTTAGCACATATTTATATATAAAAATGCATCTTTATATGGGATTGTTATGAGTTGTTTTAGTATAGAGGCTGTGAATGGAATGATGGTGTTTAACATGTAACTAGCTATATTTCTTTCGTTAGATGTGTATATAGGCTGCAATATGATATGTGTATATCTTAAGATTAGTAATTTTTAGGGAGCAGTTGTATGCATATACTAAACTTTTTTGTGTACATAGAGGCTTTTCATAAGATGGAGCTTACCTATCAGATTTTAGAAATAGTTTTATTAACTATAAGAATGATGTATTTAATGGCTGTAAAAATAGCAAATATTTCTCTGTTTTATAAGCTTGGCACTTTAACTTGATTTTTTAAAAAACATGTAGCTAATTATTTTCAGGCTACACCCTGCCATAACTAATTGAAAAAGTGAATAACCATCACTATAGGTTAATTAATTCCTAATTTCAATAATGTTTGTGGATATAAAGAATGTGTTTTTACTATTGTTCATTGAATCTGAAGAAGCGTGCCTTGTGGAAGCACGCGAAAGCGCTCATTCTGTCATTTTAAATAAAGAAGATTTTATTACGTGGTGGTGCTCTCCAGTTTGTACTACACTGAACCGACCAATATAGCCAACATCCTGGCACACCAGTTCAGTGCAAACTTCACTCCCCTCTCACCCCCAAAAGGGCTCATAACTGTACCAGAAGAATGTAGTGCCCCTGAAGTCGCAGTCACTCAGGTTAAAACAGCCCTCTCGAAAGCCAAAAACACAGCATCAGTGGGACCAGATGGTGTCCCAGGCTGTGTCCTACATGAGCTGAAAGATGAACTAACCCCTCACTTAAACACACTGTGTAAACTCAGCCTCTCCACAGGCTACGTGCCCACAGAGTGGCGCACAGCAACGGTTATTCCACTCCACAAAGGTGGAGCCACAACAGACCCCAGGAACTATCGCCCTATAAGCCTGACTAGCTTGGTCTGCAAAGCTGTGGAGAGCATCATCATGAAGCTCATTAAGAGAGACATTGGGAACCTCCAAACACTGGACCCTGCCCAGTTTGGCTTTAAGGGCAGATCATGCCTCCTAAACCTGGCAGACTTCTTCGAGACAGTTACCAAGGCTGTAGATGAGGGAAAGGTGGTCCACACAGCCTACCTAGACCTTGCAAAGGCGTTCGACACCATTCCCCACTCTGGTATTATAGACAAGCTCACCAGCCTGAACATAAACCACTACGTCACGAGATGGGTTGTCAACTGGCTCACGGACACAACCCACATGGTAAGAGTTGCAGGAGCTAGGTCTGACTCTAAACCGGTTACAAGTGGCGTTCCCCAAGGTTCAGTCCTAGGACCCCACCTGTTTGGCATATACTTCTCAGAGGTACAGGCAAGCACAGGAGCACTATGGCTGACCAGGTTCGCAGACTACTGCAAACTAGGGGCTGTAATTGACTCTCTGGCTGACACCGACATCCTCCAAAAAGGTCTCACCTGAGACAGATACCTGGTGTCAAAACCATGGCCTCAATCTAAATGCCAAAAAGTGCATAGTCCTCCCCCTTTGGAAAAAGTACCCACAAATTAATACATAGGTCGTAGCCCCCTAAATATGGAAGGTGTAATAAGGGATCTGGGGACTCGAGTAGATAGTAACCTCTCCTTTGATGATCACATTTCCAAAGTGGTTAGAAAATCCTTCTATGTGGCCCACCTAATCACAAAAGGGTGTGCATCCAGATTGAAAGAGGTCATTGGGCCCTTCTACACATCCCTCATCAGACCCATCATAGAGTACAATGCCTCATTTGGGATGTACCTTACAAGACACCTGCAACAACTGGAAAGACCACAGAAGTACCTCGCCAAGAGGATCACTGGCCTCAAGCAGATGCCCTTTGCAGCTCGACTGTAGAAACTCCAGCTGTACTCAGTTGCATACCACCTACTCAGAGGTGATCTCTGCCTGACATACAAGGCCATGTCCAACCCAGAATTAATGGACATGCTCCACCTAAAGAAAACCATATCCCCTCAAGCCACGCTCCAGGGATCTAAACCTCACCACAACAATAAATAGGACGTGCTGGAGAGAGAGAGATTCCTGTCCCAGAGACTTCCCATGCTCTGAAACAAGATTTCAGTCTACATTAGGCAGAGCTGCTCGCTAACCCTCTTCAAGAGAAACCTTGACGAGTGGATGGAAAACAGAAAGTTTACCCTGGGGATCACTTCAATGGCTCGCTGGACAAAGGCACAAGGAACTAATCTAAGGGGGCGGCGAAAGCCAACACATTCCAGCTAGGCTTATAAATGCCTTCGGGCAGATAGCGTAGTACCTACCTATGATTGTCTGAGGTGGAAACTATTGTGGAATTATCAGCGTATTGTATTAGAGGAGTGAGGACAGGAGAGGTAGAGATTTGCTAGTGATTATGTTACAGGAAGGGTTCAAGGATGGAGCTTTGGGGAACCCCGGTATGGACAGGGAGGAAGGGGAACATGCAGAGAGCCATCTAAACCTGTTGGGGAGGTAGCTGGAAACCAGGAAAGAGAAGAGTTGAAGAGACTGAGGCTAGATAGTTTCTACAGAAGTAGATTATGGGAGAGTGTCAAAGGCTGTTGAGAGATCAAGGAATAGACTTGAGACTAGTCTGTCTCTAGCACTGGAGCTGGTTTGTGTAAAAGATATTGGTGTGGTGGATGTACTGTGGGTAGGGCAAACACCGTGTCGGGAGGGGTGAGGAGATTTTCTTGTATCTGTTTGAGTGCATTCTTCTAGAATCTTTGATAGGGAAGATAGAATAGCAATATGCCTGAAATTAGTGGGGTCAGTGGAGTTGCCATCTTTATGAAGTGCAGTAACATGGAATTTTTTTCCAGATATCAGGAGCTGTATTATCTTGTATTGATCTATTGATTAGTATGGCTTATATTTTGTTGATGTATTTATTTATATTTGTTTAGCGAGAAAGTCTGACTGGGATTGATCCCATATTCACCTAAAGGCCAGGGAGGTGGAACTGCCTGTTTAAAAGGCTTACTACTAGGATACGCATGCCATTGCTGTTGTTTGTCTAACTCTCAACTTCATTTGCAACAAATGCCTGTTTTTATATTTTCAGCTTGGGATGTAAAAAAATCAATTTTTTTTAAACACCTCAATAATCATTTAATAAATAGCTCATATATAGATAGAAAAATAAACTGTATTTATATTTTTCAATTTATATAATAATATTCTGCATATATTCTCACATCTTCCATTGAATTCTGTGTAATTTGCTCCTTCTCTTTTCCAAAGACTTCTATTACGGTATTCAATACTTTAAATAAATTTGGTTTAAAATTTGATTTCCATTTTTTAGTAACTGCTTCTTTGGCAGCCCTCAGAATTAAACTTAAGGCCTTAATATATCCAGGCAGTTAAGGTCCTGTGTTCAGCTGAAAACGGTCATTTCCTTGGTTAGAGCTATTTGCTCCCCATGGGAAGAAATCGAAGAACTCTTGAACCCTTGCCTTTCAGATGCTTGAAATGGGAATTTAACTTAACTTGTCAACACAGGTTTAGACTTTTACTTGTCCTGTAATTAAATTGCAGAGATTTTATCATTGTATCATTCATTTTGTGGGTAAAGTGGAAGCTTGTGGTATTTGTAGTAAGTGGTTCCAAACCACATACTAGAGTGAGTTCCTCCTAAATCACAACAAAAATTTGTAAGCCACATTCAAACTCTTTTTACATAATGATGCCCCCCCCACCCCACCTTTACAGGGAACTTCAACACTTGCATCCTGTTAACATAAGCAACCCAGGTTGCTGCACCTGAGGAAAAGAGCAGTTCTCCCTGCAGTGACCTAAACTGTGCAGTTTTCACACTCCATTTATACCGAATGTTTGTAACTGTGTTAAACACATCGGTGAATTCCAGTGCTTGCTGAGCACTTCCACTTTCTGTAAGTATTAATGTAGTGAGCTGTACCTGGGAATATTGTAGTCTGGAGGTATTGCTGTGTGCATACAGAAACATTTTCTTCTGAAATTCATTGACAGAAGCTGTATGTTTGGGCACACAAGGATAAAGTCCTGAATGAGTTAAACTGGATTCAGCGAGCGGCTTGGAAATTTGCTGGGTCTGCATGGGAGAGGAGTGATGAGGTGTGACCTGTTTCCCTTTTTCGGGAGGGGGGTGAGGACATATGGGGGGACTATTGCTAGCACTTGATTCTCTGAAGACAAGGAGACCATTGGAGCATTTGCCTAAAGGTTGGGTGGAAGTTTTGAAGGGTTTATTTGTGGAAGTGGGAATCCCTTGCAAGAGTCCATTGCTTACCCATCCTTTGTTTATAAAAAAAAAAAAAAAAAAAACTTATATATGACAGACCATGTTAGAGTTATATAAATAACAATAAACCATAATGACACAATCTCAGTTGCAAACATTATACATTCCAAATTGTGCTGACACAACTGTAGCTGAAAACATTATACATCACATTTAACATATCCAGTCATTTGTCAGTCAACCATTACATAGCTCATTCAAATCCTGCCTTCTAAACCTCGTTCTTCCTCTCTGCATCTATTGATTCCATAATTCCCATTTTTTTCTATGCAATTTGCTCCTACCCTTTTCTAAAGCTGACAGTTCCAGTTAATTTAACTCTGTTACTATCTTCACCACTTCTAGTAAAGTTGGTTTAGACTTTGATTTCTGTTTTCTAGTAATTGCTTTTTTAGGTAGCCATCATAATTAGACTCAGCAAGGCCCTACTATATCTAGGCAGATCCGAGTTTGTATCATAATGCAAAAAAGCCATGTCCCTGGTCACTCCACCTTGCTTACCCAGCATCTCCAACAGAGCAGCCTGCAGGGAATCTTTAAAGTAAAATCCTTATAACGAACGAAGGCCAGCATTCAAGTGTGGGAAAACCACTTTTATTTCAGCATAAAAAATAGTAGCACCATTCCAACAGTAAACCAGAGACCATGCAAAAAGCATGGATCTCATATTCCAAACTGGTTTCGGCAGAGTATAACTGCCTTCTTCAGTAGAAGCATTTACACTTGGCAAAGTCATGCACAAACATAAGTACATTCAGAAACACTCTGATTGGTTGCTCATAAATGCTCATTCAAACCTGGGCTGAATAACCCCCCCCCAGTTTGATAATCCAACTTTTTTCTTTTTTATTAAGTAAATTATGCCATCCTACTTGATAAGATTCAGGGAGATAGAATAAATAAACAATAATAAATCTAAATTCAGCTGTTGAATGCTTTAAATAGAGTGTTTGTTTATTTCTGATGTAAGATGTTCTGAAATACGAATACGTAAAGTGCGTGATGTTTGGCATTATAAAATGCAGCACAGGAACAGGTCGCTAGGTAAATAATCCATTTGGAACTACAGTTACATAAAAATTAAACATCACATACTTTAAGTATTTGTAAAAGAAAAATGTTTAGATTTGAAAACAAACCTACAAAAAGAGCAATGATTACATGGATAACATTAGCAGATAGCACTACTTAACGTCTACAGGTTACACTATCTCACCTTCATTCTTTACATATGGGATTGGAGCCGATTCTCTGCTCCGACTCGGCCTATTTACAAGCTGGAAGACTTCTGGTAGGCTCGTGGCTAGGTAGGTATCCCAAGGTGCACCAGTACAATCCCCAGATCTCGTTTGCCGCGTCGACGAGTTCAGTTGTGCTTCTCTTTGGCTGTGGCTAAATGTTTGCATGTTTCCACCTTTTTCAAGTTTTCTTCACTGTTTAGCTTAGATTAGTTATTTGGTTTTATGTAGTTAAATCGTTACTGTTGGTAGTATTCAATTAGCGTAGTTATAAAGTTATCTTATATTTGTGCCATTTGGTGCAATTTTTGGCCTTTGGCTATTTTCTTCTTGGTATCCCGTGTACCAGGCTTACTATTTGGATTAAAGTAGGTGCTTTTATGCACTAGTATTCTGTGTGTTTATATAGAATTTGGCAGTTCTGCTTGCTATTTAGAGTTATTAGATTGCTGGTAGTGTCGTTTTGCTAATATTGTTGACAGAACTTTGTTATGTTCGTTTTTGCAGTTGACTTGTGCTAATATTGTTCTTCATTGTTCTTTTGGGAGTGTGCTATACTTCTCTTATAACTGTTGGATCTGTTTAAGTTAGAAGACCCTATCCTGTCTTGCCCGGGCTAAGTCCATTTAAGTTAGTGGACCTAGTTCTCGTGGTATCTTCCTTTTCAGCAGGGCTAGACCCGTTTATGTTGGAGGACCTAGTCCTCCTCCTACTTCTCTGTGCGTGTGCTCTGTTGATTTAAGAATGTCTAAAGAGAGTAAGGAGCATAAGCCATCCGGCTTCAAGAAATGCATTAAGTGCTCCCAAAAGATGTCCTTAATGGATGGTCACGGTAATTGTGTTTACTGTTTAGGGGCCATCCATTTGCAGGAGACCTGTTTATTTTGTCATGCCTTTAGTCCTAGGGTGTTTCAGAAAAGGAAGAACAAGTTAATTCTAAAAGTTGGTCTTAAATCTTCCTTCGAGGAAAACTTGTCTAGTTCCTCATCATCCTCCAAATCTGCTAAAGGGAAGTCTAAGTCTGCCAAGAGGCCCTCCCCGGCACCAGTTGGTGTCTCGGAGCCACCTCTTAAAGTTGTGAAAACTGTCTCATCAGCTCCACAGACCTCGAAGCCGACTGAGAGTGGCATTGTTGTTGCAGGGTCGATTCCAAGTTTTTCGGAGCCGACCACTGAGACTCTTGAGACTACTACTTGAAGTCCGTCTATGGACCCTCTACCGGTCTCCTTGTTAGTGAAGTCTCCTGTACCTTCGAGATCTCAATCTCCTACCATGTCATCCAGGTCTTCCAGGAGTTTATCGGAAGAAGATGTGGAGAGGGTAGTGCTGAGACTTTTGAAGTAGTCTGCTTTGCCTAAATTGTTGTTGGCTTTGACCCAGTCTGCTCTGGAGCCACTGTGGCCCGTTCAACCCTTTGTGTTCATTCCTCGTCCAAGCCATGCTGGTCTTTCAGAGCCAGAGTGCTTGGTACCACCGGTAGAACCCTCTGCTCCAGCTCCAATTTTGGCTGTTTCGGAGCAGAGTTATGCTCCGACATTTTCGGTGCTGTCCATAGTGTCCAGGGGTCGAAGCATTCCAGTCGGCCCTGACAGGGATACTTGGAACCAAACTTCTTCGGTTCTGAGTCTTTCTCTCAGCGCATCAGCTAGGGTGAGTTCGGACCCTGTGTCTATCTTGGAGCTGATGGCTCTGGCAACGATGGCATCCTCTGTCTCCTCTGAGCCGGAGAGGTCTGCTTTCGAGACTAGGAGTGTGCTGTCCTGACCGTCAACTCCTACCCGGGGGTACCGGCACTCTTCCCCCATAGCACCTACTTCTGCCTCAGCTCCTATTCCCTCCAGCGACAACAGAGACCCTCAGCCTCAGGAGCCACCGGCCGGTGGCCCCCCATTCTTCCCAGACCTCCCTGGAATGTCCTTCCGAGGAGCCCCCACGGAAGAAGACTTGTAAAAGGAAGCATGTCAACTCCCAGGATGAGTCTTTGGCATCTGACACTGATCTTGAGGAGTCTGAAGGGTCCCCCAAGTCATGCTCTGATGTCTCCTTCATGGACATCATGGAGATCCTTAAACAGAGGTTCGATTGGCCCACTGTCACCCCTTCTGATGAGGAGTCTGTGTACCTGAAGGCTTTCGGGTCTCAACCTTCTGCCTCTTGGGTGTCTCCACCTTTCGACAAACTGATAGATTTAGTTAGTCGAAAGGTGTGGGATACTCCTGGTGCCGTGGTGCCAGTTCCCAGGAGACCAAACAAGTTCCTTTCTTCCCCTCCAGGAAAAGACTTTTTATCTAAAGGTATGCCTGTAGATGCCATGGTGGTGGTGGCGGCCACTAAGGAAGAGTTAGCTAAGACTACTTCTGTTCATCTGCTGAATAAGGAGTCTCGAATGATGGACAGATACAGGAAGCGTATCTTCTCTTCAACGGCATTTACCCTTAGATCGCTGAATTACCTTACTCATTTTACTAGGCTCCAGAGAGATCTCTTTAAAGAGTTAGGAGATTCTATACAAGGTACATGTACTGTGGGAGTCCCTGACCAGGTTTCTGCCCAGTTGTCCACCTTGACCTCTATCGTTAACTCTTCCATGTGTCTTATCTCGTATGCGGCCGATGGTGCAAGTAGGGCAGCGGATTCAGGAATTTCCTTGAGGTGTCATTCGTGGATGCGTTTGTATAACTTTGTGGAACCGTTTAAGTCTACCTTTACCAACGCCCCATTCGGTTCCTCATTGTTCAGATCCAAGGTCAAGGACACTCTCTCGCCCACTGCGAGCAAGAAGGAAAAAAAACTCTCTGCCGTGGGAGTACATTTTACTGTTCCCTCTAGACCATACCCTAAGGGTCAGAGGGGCGGTAAAATATGGTTCAAGAAGTCCCAGAGGTTTTTCCAGGAGGCACAGGGTGACTTCTCCTTCAGAGGCAGAGGAGGAAATGGTAGACGTCGCCCTAGAGGCAGGGGCACTCCAAAACCAGGGAGGTCCCGATTCCTTTTGGGGCCGGCCTTACCAGCACTCCTGATGTGGGGCCCGACTGTGCTTCTCTGGGGCCGGTCAGGGGTCGCATTTCTTTGTATCCAGAAGCCTGGCTAAGTATCACTCAAGACAAGTGGGTACAAAGAATTATTATCAGAGGTTATGTAATACCCTTTTCTCTTCCACCTTTTGTTCCCAAGAGCATCCCAAATGTTCCACCCCGTCACAGGGATCGGGCAACTGTGGAGGTCAACAAGTTGCTGTCAGAGTCCACCAAACTGTCCCAGCAGACCAAATAGAATTCGGGACTTAATCCAGATTCTTTTTAGTGCTAAAATGTACAGGGGACTGGAGGCCCGTTCTGGGCCTCAGCCGATTGAACAAATCGGTAAAGAAGGACAAGTGCCAGATGGCAACACTGCAGTATACTCCCTTTAGGGAAAGATAATTGGATGTGCTGAATAGATCTCCAAGAGATCACGTAAAATGAACAGGGCATCAAGGAGTCATCTACACTTCTGGCTTGGGAGCCAGTAACTTCAGTTCCATGCTCTGCCCTTTGGTCTCACCAGAGCCCCCAAGGTGTTCACCAAATGTATGACTGTAGTGACAGCTCACTTGAAATGTCTAGGATTCCAGGTGTTTCTGTATTTGGACGATTGGCTCCTGACCGCCCTCACCAGGCATCTACTCCTTCAGAGCAGGGACAGTACTATACTATTCAGCTTTGAGCCCAACTGGGAATCTCTCTAAATTGAGTAAAGTCTGCCTTATTGCCCTCTCCATCTGTGAATTTTATAGGCGCAGAGATGAATACAGTAAACATGGTGATTCGTCTTCCTACCGAAAGGGCACAAAACCTGGTGTTTCAAATTCAGTTTCTCCTTCCCTTGCGAAGGGTCAAAGCCAAAATTGTTCTGCAGCTCCTTGGGACCATGGCTTCCGCCATACTATTAGTGCCACTAGCCAGGTTACACGTGAGAATTCTTCAGTGGCTCCTGTCATCCCAATGGTCCTTTCAGCACCTTCCATTATCCCATCACATTCTACTGACAGAGTCTTGCAAGACAGATCTCCTTTGATGGGTATTACCCAATCAACTGACCACGGGCTCTTCAATTGTTCCTTGTCAACCCATTGCCACTGTGACCATGGATGCTTTACAGATGGGGGGGCGTTATCTAGGCAGGACTGTCCAAGGCACATGACAAGAGCACGAGGCCCACCTGCATATCAACGTTCTAGAGATGAGGGCGGTGCTCATGGCGTTGTAAGCACTTCATGATCTTCTTCATCTGGGAACTATTGTAATAAAGTCCGACAACATGTCGGTAATATGGTATATCAACAAACAGGGCGAAACCAGATCTTACCCACTCTGTTGAGAAGCCATGCAAGTTTGGGAATGGGCGCTATCTTCCCAGCATTTTCTGGTGGCGACGCACATTCCAGGGATGACCAACGTGATAGCCGACAAAGCTCAGCCGGGCGATTCTGATGCCTCACAAGTGGTCTCTGAAACAGGAAATAGCGGAACAGATTTTCCGCATATTGCCAGTCCGATCAATGCCAGATGCAGCAGCTACTCCCCCCCCCCCCGGGGTGTCGCTAAGAGACGCACTTGTTCGCGATTGGCCACTGGGTCTCCTGTATGCTTTTCCTCCCTTTCCTCTCATTCCCAAGGTGATTCAGAAAGCGAAACGACTGGGAAGCAAATTGATCCTCATTGCTCCTTACTGGCCTAGTCCAGGTTTGGTTCCCCTTCCTCGGGCCTCTTCTGGATGATCCTTGGATTCTGGACCCAGTTCCAGAACTGTTGACTCGTATCTGGTTCGCGTCACACCTCGTTACACACCCTCAATTTGATGGCGTGGCTGCTCCAGTTCCATCCCTAGTTAGGCTTCACGACTTCTCGCCTTCCGTGACTCGTATCCTTACGTCTTCTCATAAACCTTCAACTAGGAAACTTTATTCCAGTAAATGGAAAAGATTTTCTCTTTGGGCGGAGAAAATGGATGTTGACCTCTTCGCTGCCTCCTTTCCTGTGGTTTTGGAATTTCTCTCTGAACTATTTTACCAAGGATCTGCGGCTGACACTGTCAGAGTCCAATTGGCAGCGATTTCAAATTTCCATTTGGGGTTTCCAGATTCCAACGTGATGTCTCATAAATTGTCCAAAACCTTCCTCAAAGGCGCCACCTTGCTCAGACCTCCGGTTCACGAGCCCTGTGGCCTCATGGGATTTAAACTTTGTGTTATCAAAATTAACATCTCTGCGCTTTGAGCCTTCTCATTCATGCTCTTTGAAGTTCTTGTCTTAAAAGACGTTGTTTTTGGTGGCCATTACGTCTTCCAGACGGGAGTTGCAAGCCTTATCTGTTAAACCGCCTTATCTGATTTTTCATAAAGACAGGGTGTCCTTTCGTACTAACCCTTCCTTTTATTCCCAAGGTCTGTTCCCATACCACCTTGAATCAGTCCATAGAACTTCCAGTTTTATTTCCGAATCACTCCAATGCAGCTGAGTACAGTTTCACCAACTGGATGTCCATATATAATTACGTTTTTATTTGCACCGGACTAAAGATATTAGAAAATCAGATCAGTTGTTCATTTCTTTCTCCGAATCCAGGTTGGACTTGCCAGTTTCTAAAGTGACTCTCTCTAACTGGATGTCTGGCTTGTATAGCCTATGTTTAAAGTTCTGAGGGCAAACCTTTACCCTTTAAAATCAAGGCTCATTCTACCAGATCTTGATCTACCTCTGCAGCCTTTCAAGCCAGGGTTCCACTTGACAATATTTGTGCAGCTGCTACGTGGGCTACCCCTTACACTTATTACTCATTACAAATTGGATTTAATCTCCAGGGGTAGAGCTTTCTTTGGTTCCATGGTACTCAGATTTTTCTTTGAGCCACCCACGGATAAGGTGCTAGGGACGCTATCCCATATGTAAAGAATGAAGGTGAGAGAGGACTGCGTAACATAAAGATGTTATGTACTTACCATAACGTTCCATGTTTGTAGTCCATCTCACCCTTCATTCTTTTGAACCTGCCCTCCTGCCCCCATCCTGGAAGTACCTGGAGACAGAAACATACTAATTTCATTATTTATGGAGACCTTTTAGGATTGGCTTTTTCTGTGGGCTGTCTATTTTTTCCAGTCAGCAGCAAACAAGGTCTGGGGATTGTACTGGTGCACCTTGGGATACCTACCTAGCCACGAGCCAACCAGAAGTCTTCCAGCTTGTAAGTAGACGGAGTCAGCGCCGAGGAGCAGCTCCAATCCCATATGTAAAGAATGAAGGGTGAGCTGGACTACTAACATGGAACGTTATGGTAAGTACATAACTTCTTTTTTAGATGACCTAATTTATGTTTATAAGGACTAAAATAAGATCCAAGTGTTTTGTCCCTGCAAAATGAAAGCTTGCATCTTTGTTTATATCTGTGACAAATCTTGATCTGTACACAATATATCCCAATATTTATCGATAATTTTTCGGTTGTCCAGTGTTACACCCATGTGTAGTCGTTAATCTAATAGAATTATCATTTGATTTCTTATCTTGGTACTCCAATAATCTAGATCTATCCTGCTTAGAAGCCCATTCACTAGCTATAGACACATTCCTACAATTATATCCCCTAGAAATAAACCTCTTCTTCAAAGCATCCTTATGAAACTCAAAACATCGTTTAGTCGAATAAACCCATCTAGCACGTAAAAACTGTGATTTGGGAATGTTCGTGATGATGTGATTAGGATGAAAACTGGAGGCATGCAAAAAGGAATTATATTCTGGATATTTACGATAGATATTACTCCCTTGAGTATGATCCATGTTCCTAGATAATGTCACGTCCAAAAAGTTAATTTTATTATAATCATAATGGACTGTAAAATGAATACCCCATTTGTTGTCATTGAGGTAACTCACAAATTCTTCAAAATAATTAACATCAGCTTTCCATATCATCCAACAATCAAGGTATCTGTGCCAAATGTCAATTTCAGGTAAATATAAATTATGACTAACATCATATAACATTTGTATTTCCAAATATCCCATAAATAAATTTGCATAAATGGGAGCAAAATATGCCCCCATTGCAATACCTTTCACTGGCCAGAAACATTCACCATTAAACTAGAACACATTTTTCGTTAACTCCTGCTCTGGCAAGCATTATAGAAATGTGTTAAATCCTGGAGCATAAAGGGAGGTCTGATTTAACCAATGTTCTAATGCTGTGAGCCCTGCCCAATGCGGTATATTCATATAGAGGGCAGTTGCATCTAGTGTATACATTATCCAGCTCTCCTCCATTTTGTATTTCTGAAATAATTTTCAGAAATTCCGTTGTATCTTGTAATCTAGATCTCACGCATTGTAATAATGGTTTTAGATATTTGGTAAGATATATTGACAAAGGCTCCGTAAGTGATCCCCTACCGGAGACAGTAGGTCTACCTGGTGGTTTTATTGGGTCTTTATGACTTTTAGATAATAAAGATACTGTTGCTGTGGATCTGATACGGTCAGATGAAAAACATCTGAACAAGTAGTAATGCCCTCCTCAAGAAGTGTCTATCTCTTTTTTTTTAAACCTTACAGTCCGGTCCAGAGGCATTTTCATGTAAAACATACCGGCCATTAACTGTGTCTCTGCTTCAGATAAACAAGACAACCATAACAACAATGGCCCCACCCTTATCCGCAGATAAAATCACTAAATTTTTATTCTGAAGATTTATTAGGGATGTTTAGATGCCAACTCTGAGATCGCACTACAGTGCGGAAGCAGCAAATTTTCCCTTTCTGCACTGTACGGAGGTGGCGGTTCCCCATGGTCAGCTTTGCGAAAGTAGATCATATGGTCTTGGCCACATGAAAGCTGACTTTCTGAAAAGTCGACCATGTGAAGGGGAACCCTTTTGAGCGAGGTTAACGGGGCTCATCAGCGAATTAGATCTGTACTGAATGATTTGTTCATAGAAAGAACTATTGATATTGATACTTTTAATTATTTAAGTATGTCAGCCCCTAAGAGTCCTACATTTTTTGCATTACCTAAGATGCACAAGGACCTCGCAAAGCCACCCCTACACCCTGTTGTCAGTGGTAGAGGTTCAATAACTTATGCCTGTGCTAAACTAGTAGACAGCAAGTTGAAGAAAATTTGAGGTAGA